>NC_080380.1:89998291-90193259 GCF_014773155.1 Arachis stenosperma
CCAAGCAATACAGAAGAAAATTCAAAAGGAGAGTGCAAGGCCATTGACATAGTCAAAGTGGCCGAATGCACTAGGGAGGAGGAGGACGAAAATCCTAGTGAGGAAGACCTCCTGGGACGTCCCTCCAGCAAGAAGAGTTTCCCTTAAGGATCTTGAGGAATCTGAGGCTCACCTAAAGACCATAGAGATTCCATTAATTCTCCTTCTGCCATTCATGAGCTCTGAAGAATATCATCCTCTGAAGAGAGAGATGTGACTGGAGAGCAAGTTGCTCAATACTTAGGAGCTATCATGAAACTTAATGCCAAGCTGTTTGGTAATGAGACTTGGGAAAGTGAATCCCCCTTGCTCATTAGTGAACTTGATACTTGGATTCAGAAAACTCTACCTCAAAAGAAACAAGATCCTGGCAAGTTCTTAATACCTTGCACCATTGGCACCATGAGCTTTGAAAAGCTCTATGTGATCTGGGTCAGGGATAAATCTTATGCCACTCTCGTAATGGAGAAGCTGGGGATCATTGAGGTACAACCTGCTTTGTTCTCATTACAATTGGCAGATAAGTCAATGAGGCAAGCTTATGGAATAGTAGAGGACGTGTTAGTAAAGGTTGAAGCCTTTACATCCCTGCTGATTTCATAATCCTAGACACTAGGAAGGAAGATGATGAATGCATCATCCTAGGAAGACCTTTCCTAGCCACAGCAGAGGCTGTGATAGATGTCAACAGAGGTGAGTTAGTCCTTCAATTGAATGGGGACTACCTTGTGTTTAAGGCACATAGCCATCCATCTGTGACAAAAGAGCAAGCATGAAGAACTTCTCTCAGTTCAGAGTCAAGAAGAAGAGCCTCCACAGTCAAACTCTAAGTTTGGTGTTGTGAGGCCACAACCAAACTCTAAGTTTGGTGTTCAAACCCCACATCCAAACTCTAAGTTTGGTGTTGGGACTACACACTAAATTGACCTGATCATCTTGTGGCTCCATGAGAGCCACTGTCAAGCTATTGACATTAAAAAGCGCTTGTTGGGAGGCAACCCAATTTATTTATCTAATTTTATTTTATTTCGTTTCTTTGTTATTTTGTGTTTAATTAGGTACATGATCATGAGGAGTCACGAAAAAATCAAAAAATTAAGAACAGAGTCAAAAACAGAAGAAAAAAAATTTTTCACCCTGGAGGACGCACGGGCTGGTGTTCAACGCCAGAAGGTGCATCTGGCCGGCGTTTAACGCCAGAACAGAGCACCATTCTGGCGCTGAATGCCCAAAACAAGCAACAACCTGGCGTTAACGCCAGGATGGTGCACAGAAGACAAACTGGCGCTGAACGCCAGTAACAAGCATGAAACTGGCGTTCAACGCCAGAAACATGCATTACATGGGCGTTGAACGCCCAGAACGTGCACCAATGGGCGTTTGAACGCCAGAATGATGCATGAAGGCATTTTACATGCCTATATGGTGAAGGAATGATATTTCTTTTCACCTCAGGATCTGTGGACCCCACAGGATCCCCACCTACCTCGCCCTCTCTCTCTCCATTCATGGTCATCCCTTCTATTTTTCATTCACCACTCACTCTTTCCCATAAACCTCACTCACCTTCAAAATTCAAAATTCTATCCCACCCAATCCCACCCATATAGCCGAATCCATCTCCCCTCACTCTCTACCATATTTTCTTCTTCTTCTTCTTCTCTTCTTTCTTCTCTTGCTCGAGGGCGAGCAATATTTTAAGTTTGGTGTGGTAAAAGCATAGCTTTTTTTTGCTTTTCCATTACCATTAATGGCACCTAAAGCCAGAGAAACCTCAAAGGGAAGACAAAAGCTTCCACCTCTGAGTCATGGAGATGGAAAGACTAATATAAGCTGGAATAGCTCATTGGTTAGAACATGTGGCTGCAAATCAAGAGATCCCTGAGATACCTCAGGGAATAGTTGTCCCCCACACAAATATTGGAAGCAACTAAGGGGAGGAACACCAAAATTACTAGGAATCATTCACAAAAGCAAGGAAGAGACATAGAGGAGCTCAAAGAGCACCATTGGTTCTTCAAGAAGGCGCCACCCTCACTCAGGTGGATTCATTCCTTGTTCTTATTTCTTTCTGTTTTTCGGTTTTTAATATTGTGTTTATCTATGTTTTGTGTCTTTATTTCATGATCATTAGTAGTACCATGCCTTAAAGCTATGAATAAATTCCATTAATCCTTCACTTCTCTTAAAGAAAAATGTTTTAATTCAAAAGAACAAGAAGTACATAATTTCGAAAAATAGCTCTTGAATTTAGTTTAATTATATTGATGTGGTGACAATACTTTTGCTTTCTGAATGAATGCTTGAACAGTGCATATGTCTTTTGATCTTGTTGTTTATAATGTTAAAATTGTTGGCTCTTGAAAGAATGATGAACGAAAGAGAAATGTTATTGATGATCTGAAAATCATGAAATTAATTCTTGAAGCAAGAAAAAGCAGTGAAAAAAAAGGGGTTATCTAAAAAGAGTATATAGAAAAAGAAGGAGCAATAGAAAAAGCCAATAGCCCTTAAAACCAAAAGGCAAGGGTGAAAAGGATCCAAGGCTTTGAGCATCAATGGATAGGAGGCCCAAGGAAATTAAATCCAGGCCTAAGCGGCTAAATCAAGCTGTCCCTAACCATGTGCTTGTGTCATGAAGGTCCAAGTGAAAAGCTGAGACTAAGTGGTTAAAGTTGTGATCCAAGGCAAAAGAGTGTGCTTAAGAGCTCTGGACACCACTAACTGGGGACTTTAGCAAAGCTAAGTCACAATCTGAAAAGGTTCACCCAGTTATGTGTCTGTGGCATTTGTGTATCCGGTGGTAATACTGGAAGACAAAGTGCTTAGGGCCACGGCCAAGACTCATAAGTAGCTGTGTTCAAGAATCAACATGCTTAACTAGGAAAGTCAATAACACTATCCGAAATTCTAAGTTCCTAGAGAAGCCAATCATTCTAAACTTCAAAGGAAAAAGTGAGATGCCAAAACTGTTCAGAAGCAAAAAGCTACAAGTCCCGCTCATTTAATTATAATTAATATTCATTGATATTTCTGAATTTATAGTATATTCTCTTCTTTTTATCCTAATTGATTTTCAGTTGCTTGGGGACAAGCAACAATTTAAGTTTGGTGTTGTGATGAGCGGATAATTTATACGCTTTTTGGCATTGTTTTTAGGTAGTTTTTAGCAAGTTCAAGCTACTTTTAGGGATGTTTTCATTAGTTTTATGTTAAATTCACATTTCTGGACTTTACTATGAGTTTTGTGTGTTTTCTGTGATTTCAGGGAAATTCTGACTGAAATTGAGGGATGTGAGCAAAACTCTGAAAAAGGCTGACAAAAGGACTGCTGATGTTGGATTCTGACCTCCCTGCACTCGAAATGGATTTTCTGGAGCTACAGAACTATAAATGGCGCGCTCTCAACGGCGTTGGAAAGTAGACATCCAGGGCTTTCCAGCAATATATAATAGTCCATACTTTATTCGAAAAATAACGACGTAACTTGGCGTTGAACGCCAAGTACATGCTGCTTTCTGGAGTTAAACGCCAGAAAAACGTCATGATCCGGAGTTAAACGCCCAAAACACTCATAACTCAAAGTTCAACTCCAAGAGAAGCCTTAGCTCGTGTACTGATCAAGCTCAGCCCAAGCATACACCAAGTGGGCCCCGGAAGTGGATTTATGCATCAATTACTTACTCATGTAAACCCTAGTAGCTAGTCTAGTATATATAGGACATTTATCTATTGTATTAGACATCTTTGGACCCACTTTAAGTCTTTTATCATTCGGTCACTTGATCATGGAGAGGGCTGGCCATTCGGCCATGCCTGAACCTCTTCTACTTATGTATTTTCAACGGTGGAGTTTTCTGCACACCATAGATTAAGGGTGTGGAGCTCTGCTGTACCTCAAGTATTAATGAAGCTCTATTTTCTTTTATTCAAATCCTCTTTTATTCTTATTCCAAGATATTCATTCGTACCCAAGAACATGATGAATCTAATGAGTTAGATAACCTCATTATCATTCTCACTTATGAACGCGTGTGATTGACAACCACTTCCGTTCTACATGCAACAAGGCTTGAATGTATATCTCTTAGATTCCCCAACGAATCTTCGTGGTATAAGCTAGATGGATGGCGGCATTTATGAGGATCCGGAAAGTCTCACCTTGTCTGTGGTATTCCGAGTAGGATCCTGGAATCCGGAAAGTCTAACCTTGTCTGTGGTATTCCGAGTAGGATTCCGGTAATGAATGACTGTGACGTGCTTCAAACTTGCAACCTGCTGGCGTTAGTGACAGATGCAAAAGAATCAAGGGATTCTATTCCAGTAGGAGCGGGAACCAACTGGTGATTAGCCGTACTGTGACAGAGTGCGTGAGCATTAGTTTTCACTGCGAGGATGGGATGTAGCCATCAACCATGGGTGATGCCTCCAGACGATTAGCCGTGCGACTGACAACCGCATAGGATCATTTTCCCGAGATGAAAGTAGCCACAGCTGATGGTGAACCCCTATACACAGCTTGCCATGGAAAGGAGTAAGAAGGATTGAGTAGAAGCATTGGAAAAGCAGGGCGTCCTTGAGCCATACAGCATCTCCATATACTTAACTGATATCTCTACTAATGGATCTGCATAAGTACTTCTATCCTTTTTATTATTTATTTTCTATTTTATTCCAATCACAATTACCCTTTAATCTCCCTAACTGAGATCTACAAGGTGACCATAGCTTGCTTCATACCAACAATCTCTGTGGATTCGACCCTTACTCACGTAAGGTTTATTACTTGGACGACCCAGTACACTTGCTGGTTAGTTGAACGAGTTGTGAATTCAACCAGTGCCATAATAATGAATAAGAGTCACAATAGTTTTTGTGTACATACTAAAGATCAAAAGATAGTAATCACAATTTCGTCCACCAGGTTACCTCCCAACAAGTGCTCTTTTAGTGTCATTAGCTTGACATGTTGCTCTTCACTTTCTTCCTCTTCTTCCAGTAAGAGGAATGACCTCAAAAGGGAGAAGATTCAGCTACTGTCCCTTGCCTTGGTTTCCTCTCAGCAAGCTTTCTTTTGAAATTGGCTTGGTTGAGCTTGCTTGCTTGATCAGGGGGAGGATTGTTTACAGTTGACCTTTTCTTGAATATTGTCTTTGATATCTTGGTCACAATCCTCTTCTTGGTGCTTTTGTTAATTGCCTTCACTTCCTTGAATCCATGACTTGGTTGCTATGTGATTATTGGAGTTTTGTATTCATCCAGAGCCTTTTGAATTAGTGGCTCCATGAGCTTTTCCTCTATGTACTTCTCTGCTTCACTTGAGTTTGGAATGACTTCCTCACTTTCTTGCTCCTCCACTTTATCCTTCAGAAATTTGTCTTCATCCTCACTGTTGGATGGTTCTAAGTTCCTCCTCGTTTGCTCTGAGAACTCATTCATCTTCTTGAATACGATTTCTGTCCAGGATTGGGGTTGTGTGTATCTTTCCACGAGTTTTCTATGTATTTCAATGGCTTGAAGGTAATCCCAATCTGTTAGTTCAAGAGATGAAGGTTGAGAATAATCATAATCAAGTGATGAAGAACTTTCAAATGAGAAACTAGGAAGTGAGGGTCGATAATTTTTCATGTGATTTGACTGCTCAGAATTTGCAGTTTCTTGGTGATACTCCCATCCACCATGAGGATAATGATATGAATCATTTTGTGGTGGTGGTTGGTATCCCTCATAATTCTCTTGCTCATCTTGGGGTTCTGAAGCAAATCTCCATGGATTGGAGGGCTCAGAATTTGTGTCTTCTTGGTGATATTCCCAACCATCATTAGAATAATGACTTGAATC
This sequence comes from Arachis stenosperma, assembly GCF_014773155.1. Taxonomy (NCBI): domain Eukaryota; kingdom Viridiplantae; phylum Streptophyta; class Magnoliopsida; order Fabales; family Fabaceae; genus Arachis; species Arachis stenosperma. The sequence continues at coordinate 90,004,172 of NC_080380.1, forward strand.
ATATTGTGATGGCGGGCAATATCCAATGAAGTTTGTTTGATTAAAAGATGAGGTGAACTCCATTTGAATTTTGTAGAACACAACACCAATGAAAATTGAAATTACTCATATCAGATATGAGTTTTGCTTAGTGAGGCAAAAACACAAACACCTTGGTTTCAACTTTAAAATAGAGAACAAAAAAAATGCTTGATCTAGACTTCTCACCCACTTAATCATTGTTGATCTAATCAATCCCCGGCAACGGCGCCAAAAACTTGATGGTGTTTTTGCGGAAAAACAAATTTCCAACACACAAATCCAACCGGCAAGTGTACCGGGTCGCATCAAGTAATAATAACTCACAAGAGTGAGGTCGATCCCACAGGATTGATGGATCAAGCAACTTTAGTGGGTGATTAGTTTAGTCAAGCTAACATTGAAGTGAATTTGGATGAAGTGTAGCCAACAGAAAGTAAATAGCAAGGAAAATTAAAGTGCAGAAAGTAAAATTGCAAGTAACTTAAAGAACAAGAAAGTAAAATATCTTAATCTTAAATTGCAAGAAAAGTAAATTGCATGAAAAGTAAAGGGGCTGGGGTGCTGGAAATTAAATAGAGCAATAGATCCAAGCTTAGAACAATTGCAAGGAAATTAAATTGCAGGAAAAGTAAATTCAAGGTCACAGTAGCTTAAATGTAAATTGCAGAAGAACACAAGTGCAGGAAATTAAATTGGGAGCAATGAGATGCAACAGAGAGACATAGATCATTTCTCAAGTCTTAAAGTGAAACTAACAATTTCAATGAAACAGTAAAAACAGAAGGAAAGCCAAGAGCTCAATTGCTCACTTGATCAAGACAGAAACAAAATTCAACCCAATTGTGAAATTCAGAAAAGAAATTCAAGATCTCAGGGAATCAATGAGACTAGAGAACAGTCTAGATCTCAAGCCCTTCCTTGATCAATTCAGAGAACAATTTGTAGAAGAAAAGAAGATGAAAGAAATAAATGAAAACTCATATTCAACTCTCAATTTTCTGAAATTATGCAGAAGAAGAACAAAGCAGAGATGTTGCGGATGGAGAATGAAAACAGAATTCCTTTCAATCTCAATCCAAAATTCAAACAGAAATGAAAACTAAGAGAGATCTCAAATCCTAATGCTCCCTAGTGCTAGCCTTTTCTAATGGAGCTCTCTTCTGAAATGAGAGTGATGCCTTTATATAGGCTTTTCAAAGTGAAAATGAAATGAAATTAAAACAAATTACAAAAATGAAAATCCTAATTTAATTGATCCATGTGCCTTTGAGTCATGTTGAGTGGGCTTTGCTTGCTTTGGATTTGAGGAGAAATGGGTTTGGTTGGCCTGATTCAATTTGGTGAGGAATTGAATTAAATTGAATTTTGGTCGATTTTTTGGCCCATGACACTTCCAGGAGGCTGCCCTGCCCTTGTGGAGGGCAGGGCAGGAATTGATGCGTGCGGCCTTGGTGCGAGCGTGGTGTGCAAGTTGGTGCTGCAGAATGCTGCCCTGCCCTCGCGGAGGGCAGGGCAGAAAAGTTTGGTGCGCCAGATTGGTGCCTTGGTGCGCCGCTGGTGCTGCCGAAACCTTCCTTGGTGCGCCAATCTGGTGCGTGTGTGTGCACCACAAAATGCTGCCCTACCCTCGCGGAGGGCAGGGCAGTGTTTCCAAAAGATGAAGTTCCAAGTTCGAAACTTGGTGGATGCACACGCTACTCCTTTTCCTTGGTTTATTTTTGCTTATTTTTGGCCCTTAAAGATGCCTTTCATTCCTGCATCAATTGTACGCCAAATATGGATTTCTATATATCGTTGGAAAGCTCTGAATGTCAGATTTCCAACGCAACTAGAAGCACATCAATCGGACGTCTGTAGCTCAAGTTATAGCCCTTTGAAGTAGGCATGGTCATGCTGTGAGCGGCCAGATTTTACCTTAGCGAAATTCTTGCTTCCAACCTCAATGTGCATCACGATTCTGCCCTGCCCTTGGCAAGGGCAGGGCAGTGTGCGTGCTGGCTGCTTCCTTCCTTGATTTGGTCATGGGCCACTGATGAGCGGATAATTTGTATACTTTTTGGCATTGTTTTTAGTATGTTTTTGATATCTTTTAGTTAGATTTTAGTACATTTTTATTAGTTTTTATTTAAAATTCACTTTTCTGGACTTTACTATGAGTTTGTGTGTTTTTCTGTGATTTCAGGTATTTTCTGGCTGAAATTGAGGGACCTGAGCAAAAATCTGATTCAGAGACCAAAAAGGACTGCAGATGCTGTTGGATTCTGACCTCCCTGCACTCGAAGTGGATTTTCTGGAGCTACAGAAGCCCAATTGGCGCGCTCTCAACGGCGTTGGAAAGTAGACATCCAGGGCTTTCCAGCAATATATAATAGTCCATACTTTGTCCAAGATTTGATGGCCCAAACCCGCAAAGCAATCCGGCCTCAGGAATTCCAGCGTTAAACGCCGGAACAGGAATAAAAGTTGGAGTTAAACGCCCAAACTGGCATGGGAGCTGGCGTTTAACTCCAGAAAAGTTCTCTACACGAATTTCCTCCTTGATTGCTCAGCCCAAGCACACACCAAGTGGGCCCGGAAGTGGATTTTTATGTCATTTACTCATCTTTGTACACCTAGGCTACTAGTTATCTATAAGTAGGACCTTTTACTATTGTATTTGTATCGAGACTTTGGTAGCTATCGAGACTTTGGTAGCTATCGAGACTTTGGTAGCTATCTTTGTTTTATGCTATCTTAGACCTCTGGGAGGCTGGCCATTCGGCCATGCCTAGACCCTGTTCTTATGTATTTTCAACGGTGGAGTTTCTACACCATAGATTAAGGGTGTGGAGCTCTGCTGTACCTCGAGTATTATGCAATTACTATTGTTCTTCCATTCAATTCCGCTTGTTCTTTTACCAGATATCACTTGTTCTTCAACATGATGATGGTGATGATTGACGCCCATCACCACTCTCACCTATGAACAAGGTGATTGACAACCATTCTTGTTCTACAAGCATTCGAGGCTTAGTGAATATCTCTGGATTCTTCGGAGTCTTCGTGGTATAGGCAGGACCTGATGGCAGCATTCAAGAGAATCCGGAAGGTCTAACCTTGTCTGTGGTGTTCTGAGTAGGATTCAATGACTGAATGACTGTGACGTGCTTCAAACCCTGAGGGCGGGGCGTTAGCGATAACGCAAAAGAATCACTGGATTCTATTCCGCGCCTGATTGAGAACCGACAGATGAATTCCGCTATGCCGTGACAGGACATATGCAATCGCTTTCACTGAGAGGATGGGAGGTAGCTGCTGACAACAGTGAGACCCTATACGAGCTTGCCATGGAAAGGAGTAAGAAAGGATTGGATGAAGGCTGTAGGAAAGCAGAGAGACGGAAGGGAAGGCATCTTCATACACTTGTCTAAAGCTCATACACCAATGATATACATAAGTATCACTATCTTTATCTTCTATGTTATTTTCGTTCATCACCATATATATCTGAGTTTGCCTGACTAAGATTTACAAGATGACCATAGCTTGCTTCAATACTAACAATCTCCGTGGGATCGACCCTTACTCACGTAAGGTTTTATTACTTGGACGACCCAGTGCACTTGCTGGTTAGTTGTGCGAAGTTGTGTAATGCCATGGTATTAAGCACCAAGTTTTTGGAGCCATTACCAGGGATTATGAGAGTTGTGAAAAAGTATAGTTCACAATTTCGCCGACCAAGTTTTTGGCGCCGTTGCCGGGGATTGTTCATGTTTTGAGCAAGCTTTGGTAACATCAGAGCCAAGATCCGGCAACAACATCAAATTTTTGGTGTTATTGCCCGGGATTGTTTAGGCTGGACAACTGACGGTTCATCTTGTTGCTTAGATTAGGTATTTTTTTTCGAAATTCTTGAAGGTGAATTCTAGAGTTTCATGATGATTTGTTGAAATCTGGCTGGCTGAGAAGCCATGTCTAATCTGATTGGACCGAGGTTTCAACTTATCACCACAAGAGCTTGTGATTTCGTATCAATCTTGCTGTTGGAGCAGTGATTTGCTAAGGCTTGGCTGACCTTGGTCATGTCTAGTGTTTTGGACCGAAGCTTTCTTTGAAAGCTTGGCTGGCTGTGAAGCCATGTCTAATTCCTGGACCGGAGCCTTAGACTAGCATTGCACTGATTCCTGGAATTCTCATTAAGAATTTTGATACTTTTTTTTCACTTAATTTTCGAAAAATACAAAAAAATTTGCAAACCATAAAATCCCAAAAATATTTCTTGTTTGAGTCTAGAGTCTCATCTTAAGTTTAGTGTCAAATGCATGTTTTTGTTATATTTTTCGAATCCATGCATATATTTCTTTGTTTTGATCTTTGAATTCTATTGACTTGAAGTATTTGTGTGTCTCATATGCATTTCATGTTGTTAGTGTCAGTAGTACACAAACTGCTAAGTTTGGTGTCTTGCATGCATTGTTAATTGATTCCTTTTGCATTTTGATTATCAAAAAAAATCCAAAAATATTTTTAATTTGTGTCCTTTCAAGTCAATGATACAAAGAATTGAAGATTCAAAACATGCTGCAGAGGAATTATACAGAAAAAGCTGAGCATCAAAATGCCCAGTGAAGAAGGCAGACTGGCGTTTAAACGCCAGCCAGGGTACCTGGTTGGCGTTTAACGCCCAAAGAGGTAGCATTTTGGGCGTTAAACGCCAGAATGTATACCATTCTGGGCGTTTAACGCCAGGATGGTGCAGGGGAAGATTTTGTTTTCAAATCAATTTTTTTTCAAATTTTCAAAATCAAATCTTTTTCAAATCAAATCTTTTCAATCAAATGTTTTCAAAATCAATTTCTTTCCTTTTTAAAAGATACTTACTAACAATTAATGATTTGATTGAACATCACAAGATTGTTACCTTTTCTGTTGAGAAAGGTTTGAATGTTTCAAATCATATCTTTCTTGTTAAGCAAGTCATTCATTTTAAAATCATATCTTTTCAAATAGTTTTCAAATCATATCTTCTCATCACATTTTTTTTAATCTTTTTAACCACATCTTTTTCAAAACAGTTTTCAATCAAATCTTTTTAATTTCTAATTTCAAATCTTTTTCAAAAATCACTTGGTTTCTTTTCCACTTTTATTTTCGAAAATTAATTAATGTTTTTCAAAATAACTTCAAAATTTTTCACTATTCCCCTCCTTCCCCCATCCTTCTATTTATGGAGTGCCACTCCTTCTCAATGCACAATTCGAACCTTATCTAACTAAAGTTCGAATTTATCTTCTCCTTCTTCTTTCTATTTCTCTTTTCCTCTGACACTTAAAGGAATCTCTATACTGTGACTAGAGGATTCCACATTTTCTTGTTCCCTTCTCTTTCATATGAGCAGAGCAAGGACAAAGGCATTCTTGTTGAAGCTGATCCTGAACCTGAAAGGACTTTGAAGAGAAAGCTAAGAGAAGCCAAAGCACAACTCTCTTTAGAGGACCTGACCGAATTCTTCAAGGAAGAAAACATGGCAGCAGAAAACAACAACAATGCAAACAATGCAAGGGAGTGCTGGTGACTTTACTGCACCTACTCCTGATTTTTATGGGAGAAGCATCTCTATCCCTGCCATTGGAGCAAACAACTTTGAGCTTAAGCCTCAATTAGTTTCTCTAATGCAACAGAATTGCAAGTTCCATGGACTTCCAATGGAAGATCCTCATCAGTTTTTTAGCTGAATTCTTGCAAATCTGTGACACAGTCAAGACTAATGGGGTTGACCCTGAAGTCTATAGACTGATGCTATTCCCTTTTGCTGTAAGAGACAGAGCTAGAATATGGTTGGACTCTCAACCTAAAGAAGCCTGGACTCATGGGAAAAGCTATTCAATGCCTTCTTGGCAAAATTCTTTCCACCACAAGATGGAGTAAGCTTAGAGTGGAAGTCCAAACCTTTAGACAAAAGGATGGAGAATCCCTCTATGAAGCTTGGGAAAGATACAAACAATTAATCAGAAAATGTCCTTCTGACATGCTTTCTGAATGGAGCATCATAGGTATTTTCTATGATGGTCTCTCTGAACTATCTAAGATGTCCTTGGATAGCTCTGCAGGAGGATCTCTTCATCTGAAGAACGCCTGCAGAAGCTCAAGAGCTGATTGAAATGGTTGCAAATAACCAATTCATGTACACTTCTGAAAGGAATCCTGTGAACAATGGGACTAATCAGAAGAAAGGAGTTCTTGAGATTGATGCTCTGAATGCCATACTGGCTCAGAATAAGATATTGACTCAACAGTCAATTTGATTTCTCAAAGTCTGTCTGGAATGCAAAATGCACCAAACAGTACTAAGGATGCTTCATCTAAGGAAGAAGCTTATGATCCTGAGAACCCTTCCATGGAAGAGGTGAATTACCTAGGAGAACCCTATGGAAACACCTATAATTCTTCATGGAGAAATCACCCAAATCTCTCATGGAAGAATCAAGAGAGACCTCAACAAGGTTTCAATAACAATAATGGTGGAAGAAACAGGTTTAGCAATGGCAAGCCTTTTCCATCATCTTCTCAGCAACAGACAGAGAGTTCTAAGCAGAATACTTCTGACTTAGCAACAATGGTCTCTGATCTAATAAAGACCACTCAAAGTTTCATGAATGAAACAAGGTCCTCCATCAGAAATTTGGAAGGACAAGTGGGTCAGCTGAGCAAGAAAGTTACTGAACTCCCTCCTAGCACTCTCCCAAGTAATACAGAAGAAAATCCAAAAGGAGAGTGCAAAGCCATAGACATGGCCGAATTCTGGGAGGAAGGAGAGGCAGTGAACGCCACTGAGGAAGACCTCAATGGGCGTGCACTGGCCTCCAGTGAGTTCCCCAATGAGGAACCATGGGAATCTGAGGCTCAAAACGAGACCATAGAGATTCCATTGGACTTACTTCTGCCATTCATGAGCTCTGATGAGTATTCTTCCTCTGAAGAGGATGAGTATGTTACTGAAGAGCAAGTTGCTAAATACCTTGGAGCAATCATGAAACTAAATGACAAGTTATTTGGAAATGAGACTTGGGAGGATGAACCTCCCTTGCTCACCAAGAACTGGATGACTTGTCTAGGCAGAAACTACCTCAAAAGAGGCAGGATCCTGGGAAGTTTTCTATACCTTGTACCATAGGCACCATGACCTTCAAGAAGGCCTTGTGTGACTTAGGGTCAAGTGTAAACCTCATGCCCCTCTCTGTAATGGAGAAATTAGGGATCCTTGAGGTGCAAGCTGCAAGAATCTCATTAGAGATGGCAGACAATTCAAGAAAACAAGCTCATGGACTTATAGAGAATGTTTTGGTGAAGATTGAAGACCATTACATTCCTACTGATTTCATAGTCCTAGAGACTGGGAAGTGCATGGATGAATCCATCATCCTTGGCAGACCATTCCTAGCCACAGCAAAGGCTGTGATTGATGTTGATAGAGGAGAGTTGATCATTCAAGTGAATGAAGAATCCATGGTGTTTAAGACCCAAGGATATCCCTCTATCATCATGGAGAGGAAGCATGAAGAGCTTCTCTCAAAACAGAGCCAAACAGAGCCCCCACAGTCAAACTCTAAGTTTGGTGTTGGGAGGCCACAACCAAACTCTAAGTTTGGTGTTGAAACCCCACATTCAAACTCTAAGTTTGGTGTTGGGAGGTTTCAACACGGTTCTGAGTGTTTCTGAGGCTCCATGGGAGTCCTCTGTCAAGCTAATGACACTAAAGAAGCGCTTGTTGGGAGGCAACCCAATGTTTTATAATTAATTATTTTCTTTTGTTATTTTATCTTTTTTGTAGGTTGATGATCATAAGAAGTCACAAAACAATGAAAAAAGCAAAAACAAAATGAAAAACAGGAAGAAAAACAGCACACCCTGGAGGAAGATGCTGCTGGCGTTCAAACGCCAGTCAGCCTAGCAGTTGGGCGTTTAACGCCCAGTCTGGCACCTTTCTGGGCGTTTAACGCCAGAAAAGGGCACCAGACTGGCGTTAAACGCCAGTAAAGGGCAACAACCTGGCGTTAAACGCCAGGAATGGGCACCAGCCCGGCGTTTAACGCCAGAAATGGGTCAAAACGTGGATTTTGATGCCATTTGGTGCAAGGATGACTTTTCCTTGACACTACAGGATCTGTGGACCCCACAGGACCCTACCATCACTCTCTCTCTTCTTCCCCCATTCACCAATCACCTCAACACCTCTTCCCCAAAACCCTTCACCTATCAAATCCCATCTTTCTCTTCACCACTCACATCCATCCTTCATAAAACCCCACCAACCTCACCCTTCAAATTCAAACCACTTTCCCTCCCAAACCCACCCTCAAATGGCCGAACCTTTACCCCCCTCTCTCCTATAAATACCCTTCTTCAACCCTTCATTTTCACACAACCTAAAGACCACTTCTTCCCCCTTTGGCCGAACACACTACCCTCCCCCTCTTCCTCATTTCTTCTTCTTCTACTCCTTTCTTTCTTCTTTTGCTCGAGGACGAGCAAACATTTTAAGTTTGGTGTGGTAAAAGCGTTGCTTTTTCGTTTTTCCATAACCATTATGGCACCAAAGGCCGGAGAAACCTCTAAAAGAGGAAAGGGAAAGCAAAAGCTTCCACCTCCGAGTCATGGGAGATGGATAGATTCCTCTCAAAGGTGCATCAAGACCACTTCTATGAAGTTGTGGCCTTGAAGAAGGTGATCCCCGAAGTCCCCTTTTTACTCAAAAAGGGTGAATATCCGGAGATCCGCCATGAGATCCAAAGAAGAGGTTGGGAAGTTCTCACCAACCCCATTCAACAAGTTGGAATCTTGATGGTTCAAGAGTTCTATGCCAATGCATGGATCACAAAGAACCATGACCAAAGTGTGAACCCGAATCCAAAGAATTATCTTACTATGGTTCGGGGGAAATACTTGGATTTTAGTCCGGAGAGTGTGAGGGTGGCGTTCAACTTGCCTATGATGCAAGGAGATGAGCATCCTTTCACTAGAAGGGTCAACTTTGATCAAAGGTTGGACCAAGTCCTCACAGTCATAGTGAAGAGGGCGCACAATGGAAGCAAGATTCAAGAGGAAAGCCGGTCCAATTGAGAAGGCATGACCTCAAACCCGTGGCTAGAGGATGGTTAGAGTTCATACAACGCTCAATCATTCCCACTAGCAACCGGTCCGAAGTTACCATAGACCGGGCCATCATGATCCATAGCATCATGATTGGAGAAGAAATAGAAGTTCATGAGGTTATAGCCCAAGAACTCTATAAGGTGGCGGACAAGACCTCCACTTTGGCAAGATTAGCCTTTCCTCACCTCATTTGTCACCTCTGTTATTCAGTTGGAGTTGACATAGAAGGAGATATCCCCATTGATGAGGACAAGCCCATCACCAAGAAAAGGATGGAATACACAAGAGACCCCTCTCATCAAGAAATCCCTGAGATTCCTCAAGGGATGAACTTTCCTCCACAAAACTATTGGGAGCAACTAAACACCTCCCTAGGAGAATTAAGTTCCAACATGGACAACTAAGGGTGGAGCATCAAGAACACTCCATTCTCCTCCATGAAATTAGAGAAGATCAAAGAATCATGAGGGAGGAGCAACAAAGACAAGGAAGAGACATTGAGGAGCTCAAGCACTCCATAGGACCTTCAAAAGCAAGGAAGAGCCGCCATCACTAAGGTGGACCCATTCCTTGATTTCCTTGTTCTTTATTCCCTTGTTTTTCGAAATTTTTAGTGCTTTATGTTATCCATGCTTGTGTCTTATGATCATTAGTGTCTTAGTGTCTATGCCTTAAAGTTATGAATGTCCTATGAATCCATCCCCTTTCTTGAATAAAAATGTGCTTAATTGAAAAAGGAAGAATTGCATGAATTTGAATTTTATAATAGTTTAATTATTTTGATGTGGTGGCAATATTTTTGTTCTCTGAATGTATGTGTAAACAGTGCATATGTATCTTGAATTTGTGGTTCATGAATGTTGGCTCTTGAAAGAATGATGAAAAAGGAGACATGTTACTGAGGATCTGAAAAATCAATAAAATGATTCTTGAAGCAAGAAAAAGCTATTCAAAAAAAAAAAAAAAAAAAAAAAAAAGAAAAAAAAAAAAAAAAAAAAAAAAATCGAAAAAAAAAAAAAAAAAAAGAAAGAAAAAAAAGAAATAAAGTTGTGATCCAAGGCAAATAAGAGTGTGCTTAAGAACCCTGGACACCTCTAATTGGGACTTTAGCAAAGCTGAGTCACAATCTGAAAAGGTTCACCCAATTATGTGTCTGTGGCATGTATGTATCCGGTGGTAATACTGGAAGACAGAGTGCTTTGGGCCACAGCCAAGACTCAATAAATAGCTATGTTCAAGAATCATCATACTTTACTAGGAGAATCATTAACACTATCTGGACTCTGAGTTCCTAAAGAAGCCAACCATTCTGAATTTCAAGGGATAGATTGAGATGCCAAAACTGTTCAGAGACAGAAGGTTAAAAGCCCCGCTCATCTAATTAATACTGATCTTCACAGATGTTTTTGGAATTCATTGCATATTCTCTTCTTTTGATCTTATTTGATTTTCAGTTGCTTGAGGACAAGCAACAGTTTAAGTTTGGTGTTGTGATGAGCGGATAATTTGTATACTTTTTGGCATTGTTTTTAGTATGTTTTTGATATCTTTTAGTTAGATTTTAGTACATTTTTATTAGTTTTTATTTAAAATTCACTTTTCTAGACTTTACTATGAGTTTGTGTGTTTTTCTGTGATTTCAGGTATTTTCTGGCTGAAATTGAGGGACCTGAGCAAAAATCTGATTCAGAGACCAAAAAGGACTGCAGATGCTGTTGGATTCTGACCTCCCTGCACTCGAAGTGGATTTTCTGGAGCTACAGAAGCCCAATTGGCGCGCTCTCAACGGCGTTGGAAAGTAGACATCCAGGGCTTTCCAGCAATATATAATAGTCCATACTTTGTCCAAGATTTGATGGCCCAAACCCGCAAAGCAATCCGGCCTCAGGAATTCCAGCGTTAAACGCCGGAACAGGAATAAAAGTTGGAGTTAAACGCCCAAACTGGCATGGAGCTGGCGTTTAACTCCAGAAAAGTTCTCTACACGAATTTCCTTGATTGCTCAGCCCAAGCACACACCAAGTGGGCCCGGAAGTGGATTTTTATGTCATTTACTCATCTTTGTACACCTAGGCTACTAGTTATCTATAAGTAGGACCTTTTACTATTGTATTTGTATCGAGACTTTGGTAGCTATCTTTGTTTTATGCTATCTTAGATCTTTGGGAGGCTGGCCATTCGGCCATGCCTAGACCCTGTTCTTATGTATTTTCAACGGTGGAGTTTCTACACACCATAGATTAAGGGTGTGGAGCTCTGCTGTACCTCGAGTATTAATGCAATTACTATTGTTCTTCCATTCAATTCCGCTTGTTCTTTTACCAATATCACTTGTTCTTCAACATGATGATGGTGATGATTGACGCCCATCACCACTCTCACCTATGAACAAGGTGATTGACAACCATTCTTGTTCTACAAGCATTCGAGGCTTAGTGAATATCTCTTGGATTCTTCGGAGTCTTCGTGGTATAGGCAGGACCTGATGGCAGCATTCAGAGAATCCGGAAGGTCTAACCTTGTCTGTGGTGTTCTGAGTAGGATTCAATGACTGAATGACTGTGACGTGCTTCAAACCCTGAGGGCGGGGGCGTTAGTGATAACGCAAAAGAATCACTGGATTCTATTCCGCGCCTGATTGAGAACCGACAGATGAATTCCGCTATGCCGTGACAGGACATATGCAATCGCTTTCACTGAGAGGATGGGAGGTAGCTGCTGACAACAGTGAGACCCTATACGAGCTTGCCATGGAAGGGAGTAAGAAAGGATTGGATGAAGGCTGTAGGAAAGCAGAGAGACGGAAGGGAAGGCATCTTCATACACTTGTCTGAAGCTCATACACCAATGATATACATAAGTATCACTATCTTTATCTTCTATGTTATTTTCGTTCATCACCATATATATCTGAGTTTGCCTGACTAAGATTTACAAGATGACCATAGCTTGCTTCATTACTAACAATCTCCGTGGGATCGACCCTTACTCACGTAAGGTTTTATTACTTGGACGACCCAGTGCACTTGCTGGTTAGTTGTGCGAAGTTGTGTAATGCCATGGTATTAAGCGCACCAAGTTTTTGGAGCCATTACCAGGGATTATGAGAGTTGTGAAAAAGTATAGTTCACAATTTCGCCGACCAAAGCTCTCCATGCTTCCTTTCCATGGTTACAGAAGGAGAACCTTGAGTCTTATAGTTTGCACTGTCTGCAAGCCACGGAGCTTCCTGAATAGCAAATAATTGCTCATCCGGAAAGGTTTCAGAGATCTCTGTAGGAGGGAGGGATGCTCCTGCTACTGGTTCTATCCTGGACAGGTGATCAGCTACTTGATTCTCTGTCCCTTTTTTGTCTCTTATTTCTATATCAAACTCTTGCAGAAGCAACACCCATCTTATGAGCTTGGGTTTTGAATCCTGCTTTGTGAGTAGATATTTAAGAGCAGCATGGTCAGTGTACACAATCACTTTTAATCCTACTAAATAAGATCTGAACTTGTCAATATCATAAACCACTGCAAGTAACTCCTTTTCTGTGGTTGTGTAGTTCTTCTGTGCATCATTTAGAATACGGCTGCCGTAATAAATGACGTGCAGAAGCTTGTTATGCCTCTGTCCCAACACTGCACCAATGGCATGGTCACTGGCATCACACATTAATTCGAATGGTAATGTCCAGTCTGGTGCAGAGATGATTGGTGTTGTGACCAGCTTGGCTTTCAGGGTCTCAAATGCCTGCAAACACTGTGTGTCAAACACAAATGGTGTGTCAGCAGCTAGCAGGTTGCTCAGAGGTTTTTCAATTTTCGAAAAATCCTTTATAAACCTTCTGTAGAATCCTGCATGCCCTAGAAAGCTTCTGATTGCCTTAACATTGGCAGGTGGTGGTAATTTTTCAATCACCTCTACCTGCCTTATCCACCTCTATTCCCTGCTTGAAATTTTGTGCCCAAGGACAATTCCTTCAGTCACCATAAAGTGACATTTCTCCCAGTTTAAAACCAGGTTAGTCTCTTGGCACCTTTTCAGGACAAGTGCTAGGTGGTTAAGGCAGGAGCTGAATGAGTCTCCATACACTGAGAAGTCATCCATGAAGACTTCCAAGAATTTCTCCACCATATCAGAGAAGATGGATAGCATGCATCTCTGAAAGGTTGCAGGAGCATTACATAGACCAAAAGGCATCCTCCGGTAGGCAAACACGCCAGAAGGGCAAGTGAATGCTGTTTTCTCTTGGTCCTGAGGATCTACTGCAATTTGGTTGTAGCCTGAATAGCCATCCAAAAAGCAGTAATAATCATGACCAGCTAGTCTTTCTAGCATTTGGTCTATGAATGGTAAAGGAAAATGATCCTTGCTGGTGGCTGTATTGAGCCTTCTATAGTCAATACACATACGCCACCTTGTGACTGTTCTTGTAGGAACCAGTTCATTTTTTTCATTATGAACTACTGTCATGCCTCCCTTCTTGGGGACAACTTGGACAGGGCTCACCCAGGGGCTATCAGAAATAGGATAAATAATCCCAGCCTCTAGTAATTTAGTGACCTCTTTCTGTACCACCTCCTTCATGGCTGGATTTAGCCGCCTTTGTGATTGGACCACTGGTTTGGCATTATCCTCCAATAGGATCTTGTGCATGCATCTTGCTGGGCTAATGCCCTTAAGATCACTTATGGACCACCTAAGAGCTGTCTTGTGTGTCCTTAGCACTTGAATCAGTGCTTCCTCTTCCTGTGGATTTAAAGCAGAGCTTATAATCACTGGAAAAGTGTCACCTTCTCCCAGAAATGCATACTTCAGGGATGGTGGTAGTGGTTTGAGTTCATGTTTGGGAGGCTTATCCTCCTCCTGAGGAATTTTCAAAAATTCTTTTGTTTCCTCTGGTTCTTCCTGATCAGGCTGAGCATCCTTGAAGATGTCCTCAAGCTCTGTTTCTAAACTTTCAGTCATATTGACCTCTTCCACTAAAGAATCAATAATGTCAGTGCCCATGCAGTCATTTGGTGTGTCTGGATGCTGTATAGCTTTTATAGCATTCAACTTGAACTCATCCTCATTGACTCTCAGGGTTACCTCCCCATTTTGTACATCAATGAGAGTTCGTCCAGCTGCTAGGAAAGGTCTTCCTAGAATGAGAGTTGCACTCTTGTGCTCCTCCATCTCCAGCACTACAAAGTCAGTTGGAAAGGCAAATGGCCCAACCTTGACAATCATGTCCTCAATTATGCCTGATGGATATTTAATGGAGCCATCAGCAAGTTGGAGGCATATCCGGGTTGGTTTGACTTCTTCAGTCAACCCAAGCTTTCTGATAGTTGATGCAGGTATTAGATTGATGCTTGCTCCAAGATCACACAGGGCTATCTTGATGCAAGCACCTTCTAATGTGCATGGTATTATAAAGCTTCCTGGATCTTGAAGCTTTTCTGGTAAGCTTTTCAGAATGACTGCATTGCATTATTCAGTGAGAAATACTTTTTCAGTTTCTCTCCAATCCTTCTTATGACTTAAGATCTCTTTCATGAACTTAGCATAAGAAGGTATTTGCTCAAGTGCCTCTGCAAACGGAATCTTTATTTCAAGAGTCCTTAGGTAGTCTGCAAAGCGGGCAAATTGCTTATCCTGCTCCGCTTGGCGGAGTTTCTGAGGATAAGGCATCTTGGCTTTATATTCTTCAACCTTAGTTGCTGCAGGTTTATTCCTTATAGAAGTGGTTGGAGAAGCCTTTTTAGAGGGATTACTATCAGCATTCTCAGGTGTCTGATTCCACATTGGTGTTTGAACGCCAGGGTTGGGTGGAAAATGGGCGTTTAACGCCAACTTTTCCCCCTTTTCTGGCGTTTGAACGCCAGAACTGGGCAAGGAATGGGCGTTTAACGCCAGCTTTCCCCCCTTTTCTGGCGTTTGAACGCCAAGAGTATTCCTCTCTGGGCTCTTACTGTCCTCAGAGGGATTTTGGATAGTGGTTTGGCTATCCTCTGTCAATTGTTCCTTTATTGGCTTTTTGCTACTTTGAGCAGTGTTATTCAATGTCTTCCCACTCCTCAGTTGAACTGCTTGGCATTCTTTTGTTATCTGTTTGGATAGCTGCTGTTTTGCCTGATTCAACCGTGATTCTATGTTCTTGTTAGCAATTTTAGTTTCTTGGAGTATCTCTTTAAATTCTGCTAACTGTTTTGTCATCAGGTGTAATTGCTGATTAAGCTCAACCATCTGTTCTTGAGGATTAGGATCAGTGGCTACTGCCATAACTTCTTCTTTTGTAGAGAACTCATTGCTAGAGTACAAATGTTGATTTCTAGCAACAGTATCTATAAGCTCTTGAGCCTCCTCAATCGTCTTCCTCATATGTATAGATCCACCAGCTGAGTGGTCTAGAGACATCTGAGCTTTTTCTGTAAGCCCATAGTAGAAGATGTCTAACTGTACCCACTCTAAAAACATTTCAGAGGGGCATTTTCTTAGCATACCTCTATACCTCTCCCAGGCATTATAAAGGGATTCAGTATCCTCTTGTTTAAAGCCTTGGATGTCCAGCCTTAGCTGTGTCATCCTTTTTGGAGGGTAAAAGTGATTCAGGAATTTGTCTGATAACTGTTTCCATGTCTTTATGCTTGCTGCAGATTGGTTATTCAACCACTTCTTAGCTTGATCTTTTACAGCAAATGGAAACAGTAATAATCTGTAGATATCCTGATCCACCTCTTTATCACGTACTGTGTCAGCAATTTGTAAGAATTCTGCCAGAAACTCAGTAGGTTCTTCCTGTGGAAGACCGGAATACTGGCAATTTTGCTGCACCATGATAATGAGTTGAGGGTTTAGCTCAAAGCTGCTTACTTTGATGGGAGGTATACAGATGCTACTCCTATATGCAGCTGTAATGGGGTTAGCATATGACCCCAAAGTCCTTCTGGACTGCTCAATTCCACTTAGGTCCATGATGGAGAAAGGGAAATGATATGGATTGCAAGTAGATTATTTTTTTTTTTAAAAATTGACCGAAAATAATAAAATAAAACAAAAGGGAATTAAAATAAAATTTCGAAAACTAAAAGAAAAATAAGATCAAAGCAAATTGAAAACTAAATCAATTAACTAATTAAAAAGATTTTGGAATTGGCAATTAAAAAGATATGATTGAAAATTATTTTGAAAAATATTTGATTTTTTTTTTTTGAAATGAAGAAAGAGAAAAACAACAAAATGACACCAAACTTAAAATTTTTAGAAAATCAAACACTAATTTTCGAAAATCTAAAGGAAAACACAAAGAAGACACCAAACTTAAAATATGAAACTAAACTCAAATAAAAGACTCTAAACCAACAAAAATAAAACAGTCCTAATCTAAGCAACAAGATAAACCGTCAGTTGTCCAAACTCGAACAATCCCCGGCAACGGCGCCAAAAACTTGGTGCACGAAATTGCAATCACACTTTTGCAATTCCGCACAACTAACCAGCTAGTGCACTGGGTCGTCCAAGTAATACCTTACGTGAGTAAGGGTCGATCCCACGGAGATTGTCGGCTTGAAGCAAGCTATGGTTATCTTGTAACTCTTAGTCAGGATATCAATAATTATCAGGATTGATTGTAAAAAGTAAAAGAACATGAAATAAGTACTTGTTTTGCAGTAATGGAGAACAGGTTGAGGTTTTGGAGATGCTCTATCTTCTGAATCTCCGCTTTCCTACTGTCTTCTTCTTCAAGCACGCAAGGCTCCTTCCATGGCAAGCTGTATGTAGGGTTTCACCATTATCAATGGCTACCTCCCATCCTCTCAGTGAAAATGTTCAACGCGCTCTGTCACAGCACGGCTAATCATCTGTCGGTTCTCAATCGGGTTGGAATAGAATCCAGTGATTCTTTTGCGTCTGTCACTAACGCCCAGCCCTTAGGAGTTTGAAGCTCGTCACAGTCATTCAATCCTTGAATCCTACTCAGAATACCACAGACAAGGTTTAGACCTTCCGGATTCTCTTGAATGCCGCCATCAATTCTAGCTTATGCCACGAAGATTCTGATTAAGGAATCCAAGAGATATCTACTCAATCTAAGGTAGAACGGAGGTGGTTGTCAGGCACACGTTCATAGTTGAGAATGATGATGAGTGTCACGGATCATCACATTCATCAGGTTTAAGAACAAGTGATATCTTAGAACGGAAGCAAGCATGATTGAATGAAAAACAGTAGTAATTGCATTAATCCATCAAGACACAGCAGACCTCCTCACCCCCAACCATGGGGTTTAGAGACTCATGCTGTAGAAAATACAATGAGAAACGTGTAAAGTGTCATGAGGTAGAGATACAATGTCAAAAGGTCCTATTAATAGTGAACTAGTAACCTAGGGTATACAGAAATGAGTAAATGACGTAAAAATCCACTTCCGGGGTCCACTTGGTGTGTGCTTGGGCTGAGCATTGAAGCTTTCATGTGTAGAGACTTTTTCTGGAGTTAAACGCCAGCTTTTATGCCAGTTTGGGCGTTTAACTCCAATTTTTGTGCCAGTTCCGGCGTTAAACGCTGGGAATTCTAAAGCTGATTTGCAACGCCCGTTTGGGCCATCAAATCTCGAGCAACGTATGGACTATTATATATTGCTGGAAAGCCCAGGATGTCTACTTTCCAACGCCGTTGAGAGCGCGCCAATTGGGCTTCTGTAGCTCCAGAGAATCCAATTCGAGTGCAGGGAGGTCAGAATCCAACAGCATCTACAGTCCTTTTCAGCCTCTAAATCAGATTTTTGCTCAGGTCCCTCAATTTCAGCCAGAAAATACCTGAAATCATAGAAAAACACACAAACTCATAGTAAAGCCCAGAAAAGTGAATTTTAACTAAAAACTAATAAAAATGTAATAAAAACTAACTAAAATATACTCAAAACACACTAAAAACAATGCCAAAAAGCGTATAAATTATCCGCTCATCAGGGTTCATAGGCGTATGGTGGTGGTTGTTGATAATCAAAAGAGTTCTCACCATAGCCGTCATCTTGATATGCTTCTTGGAATGACTCTTGGTTATAGTATGTTAGTGGAGGTTGTTGCCAAGAGAGTTGATCAAATCATTGTGGCTCCTCCCAACCTTGATTGTTCCAACCTTGATGCATATTCTCATTGTAGCCTCCATTTCCTACAACATAATTTGAACTAAACTCATAGCCAAAGGGGTGAGAATTCATAGTAGGTAAAGAAAATAAAAACAGAAACTAGTAAAAATAAGCAACTAAGTACTAAACCAACAAAAACTAACAAACAAGCGAAAAGCAAATATTTACAATAACTAATAATAAGGCACACATTTGCAATTCCCCGGCAACGACTCTATTTTGATGATCGGACTTCTGTGTGGTCTAGAATTCACAAATAAGTTCTCGTTGCAGGTATAGTTTCTAAACCAACAAAGAATCCTTTCATACAAAAGTTTGGTTGTCACAAGTATCAAACTCCTAATAAAATTGATAACCGAAGTATTTAAACCTCGGGTCATCTCTCAAGGAATTGCAGGGAAGTGTTCTTATAATTGGTTATGTAAAGATATATTTTTGGGTTTTTGAATAAGGAAACAAGAAAAGTAAATTGCAAAAGGAATAAACTAATAACTAGAAAAGCTCTTGGCAAGGTGTGAGAACTGGAAGTCCTATCCTAGCTTTCCTTATCAATTGTGATGAGAATTGTTTATTGCTCCCACTTAGTTAACCCTCTAATTTTGAAGGAAAGTCAAGTGGACGAATCAATTTGGTTCCTCAAGCCGTAGTCAACTCCTAAGGAAAGACTAGCTTTAGTGGAATCCAAATCAATCAGCAACTTTCAATTATCAATCAACAAAGGAGTTTGATAACTCAAGTGCCACCAACTACTCAACCAAGGCCAAAAGGATAAAAATCTACTCTAGAATCTAACCAAGTATTTTATCAAACACTTGGAAGGCACAACACAAAAGCATATAAAAGCAATAAGAGATAATAAAATTCAAACAACCAATTGAGAGCATTAATAGCATAAATTTAAGAAAGCAATCATAAATATGAAATACCTCAAATTGCATTAAATAGAAAGTCAAATCTAACTTAGAGAATTCATAAACCAAATTGAGAAAATAAACAACTCAACAAGAGAAATAAATAAACCAAAGTACTAGAATAATTAAAGTAGAAGAGAAACTAAATTAAAGGAACATTGAACCTGAATTTGATAAAGAAATAAACCTAAACCTAACAAAATCCTAAAACCTAGATAGAGAAGAGAGCCTCTCTCTCTAGAAACTACATCTAAAACCTAAAATTATGAATAAGGAAAAGTGTCTGAATGCCTCATGATTCCCCCACTCTGCAGCTTCTATTATGTGTTTTCAGGCTTGGAACTGGGCCAAAGTGGAGCCCAAAAATCGCCCCCAGTGTTTTCTACGTTTTTTGCACGTGGCGCATGTCACGCGTACGCGTCAGTCAGTGTACATGTCGATGGTCTTCTTTGCGTGTCACGCATACGCGTCAGGTACGTGCAAGCGTCACTGTGCAAATCTCCAAATCACGCGCACACGTCAGGTACGCGCACACTGATGAGCGGATATTTTATACGCTTTTTGGAGGTAATTTCATGTAGTTTTTAGTATGTTTCAGTTAGTTTTTAGTATATTTTTATTAGTTTTTAGCCAAAATTCATATTTTTGGATTTTACTATGAGTTCTTGTGTTTTTTTGTGATTTCAGGTATTTTCTGGCTGAAATTGAGGGATCTGAGCAAAAATTTGATTCAGGCTGAAAAAGGACAGCTGATGTTGTTGGACTCTAACCTTCCTTCACTCAAAATAGATTTTCTGGAGCTACATGAATCCAATTGGCGCGCTCTAAATTGGGTTGGAAAGTAGACATCCAGGGCTTTCCAGCAATATGTAATAGTCCATGCTTTGCTCGAAGATATACAACGTAAACTGGCGTTTAACCCCAGTTCCATGTTCCATTGTGGCGTTAAACGCCAGAAACAGGTTGCAAGTTGGAGTTAAACGCCAGAAACAGGTTACAACCTGGTATTTAACTCCAGAAATAGCTCAGGCACGTGAAAAGCTCAAGTCTCAGCCCCAGCACACACGAAATGGGCCCCAGAAGTGGATTTCTGCACTATCTATCTCAGTTTACTCATTTTCTGTAAACCTAGGTTACTAGTTTAGTATTTAAACAACTTTTAGAGATTTATTTTGTACCTCATGACATTTTTAGATCTGAACTTTGTACTTTTTGACGGCATGAGTCTCTAAACTCCATTGTTGGGGGGGGTGAGGAGCTCTGCTGTGTCTCGATGGATTAATGCAATTATTTCTATTTTCTATTCAAACACGCTTGTTTCTATCCAAGATATTCATTCGCACTTCAATATGACGAATGTGATGATCCGTGACACTCATCATCATTCTCAACCTATGAACGCGTGCCTGACAACCACCCCATTCTACCTTAGATTGAATGAGTATCTCTTAGATCCCTTAATCAGAGTCTTCGTGGTATAAGCTAGAATCCATTGGCAGCATTCTTGAGAATCCGGAAAGTCTAAACCTTGTCTGTAGTATTCCGAATAGGATTTAGGAATTGGATGACTGTGACGAGCTTCAAACTTACAAAGGTTGGGCATAGTGACAGACACAAAAGGATCGATGGATCCTATTCCAATATGAGTGAGAACCGACAGATGATTAGCCATGCGGTGACAGCGCACCTAGACCATTTTCACTGAGAGGATGGATGGTAGCCATTGACAACGGTGACCCACCAAACATATAGCTTGCCATGGGAGGGAACTTGCGTGCGTGAAGACGAAGATAGGAAGAAAGTAGAGATTCAGAAGACAAAGCATCTCCAAAACTCCAACATATTCTCCATTACTGCATAACAAGTATTTATTTCATGCTCTTTTGTTCATTTGCAAGTCAACTGATAATTATAATTGATATCCTGACTAAGAGTTACAAGATAACCATAACTTGCTTCAAGCCAACAATCTCCGTGGGATTGACCCTTACTCACGTAAGGTATTACTTGGACGACCCAGTGCACTTGCTGGTTAGTTGTGCGAGGTTGTGAAAAATTGTGATTTCCAATTTCGTGCACCAAGTTTTTGGCGCCGTTGCCGGGGATTGTTCGAGTTTGAACAACTAACGGTTTATTTTGTTGCTTAAATTAGGAATAATTTATTTTGCTGTGTTTAGAGTCCCTCATTTGATTTTCGAAAAAAAAAATTTTAGAAAAAAATATTTTTATTATTAAAACTACTTTTTCAAAAATACTTCTCTTTTGTTTAGTCCATGCATTTGTTGAATGTGTCTTTGTTCTTGTGAACAGTTGCTCCTTTGAGTCTTTCTTGCGAAAATCTTTTTCAAAAATAATTTTTCTTTGATTAAATCTTGTGTCAATTTTTAAGTTTGGAGTTCCTTGGTGTTTTCCTTTAGTTTTCGAAAATTTTATTGTGGTTTTCTAAAAATTTTAAGTTTGGTGTTCTATCTTCATGAACTTATTGTTCTTGTGAGTCTTTAAAGTGTTCTTGAGTCTTTTTTGTGTTTTGATCTTAAAATTTTTAAGTTTGGTGTTCCTTGGTGTTTTCCCTCTAAAATTTTTTAGAACAAGGAGCATTAGATCTAAAAATTTTAAGTCTTGTGTCTTTTGTGTGTTTTTCTCTTTCATCATAAAATCCAAAAATCAAAAAATATCTTTTCTAACTATTTTTAAGCAAATATTTTGAAATTTTTCATAAAAATTTAGATTTCAATTTCAAAATTTTATCTTATCATATCTTAGATGTCAAGTTTTTTTTTAAAAAAATCATATCTTTTTCAAATCATATCCTTTTTAAAATTTTTAAAAATCATATCTTTTTCAAAACTTCCTAACCACTTTTTCTCTCTCTTCATTTTTCGAAAATCCTCACCCATTTTTCATTTTATTTTATTTTATTCTTTTAATTTCTATTTTTTTAATATATATATATATATATATATATATTAATACTATTTGAATCTCCAATTCACAACATCTCCCTTTCTCCATCATGGACCTAAGTGGAAATGAACATTCCAGAAGGACTCTGGGGTCATATGCTAACCCCACTACTGCTTCATATGGGAGTATTATCTGTATACCCTCCATCGGAGTCAGTAGTTTTGAGTTAAATCCTCAGCTCATTATCATGGTGCAGCAAAGTTGCCAGTATTCCGGTCTTCCAAAGGAAGAACCTACCGAGTTTCTGGCACAGTTTTTACAAATTACTCACACAGTACATGATAAGGAAGTAGATCAGGATGTCTACAGATTATTACTGTTTTCATTTGCTATAAAAGACCAAGCTAAGAGGTGGTTAAATAACTAACCTAAGGCTAGCATAAGGACATGAAAACAGCTGTCAGAAAATTTCTGAATCAATATTTCCCTCCAAAACGGATGACACAGCTAAGGCTGAACATCCAAGGCTTTAAACAAGGAGATAATGAATCCCTTTATGATGCCTGGGAGAGGTACAGAGAGATGCTAAAGAAATGCCCCTCTGAAATATTTTCAGAGTGGGTGCAGTTAGACATCTTCTACTATGGGCTTACAGAGAAAGCTCAAATGTCTTTAGACCAACTCAGCTGGTGGATCTATACACATGAGAAAGACAATTGAAGAAGCTCAAGAGCTCATTGATACAGTTGCTAGAAATCAGCATCTGTACTTAAGTAGTGAGTCTTCCATGAAAGAAAAGGCTAAAACAGTAACTACTAAACTCAGTCCTGCAGAACAAGTTACTGAATTCAATCAGCAATTAGATTTTCTAACAAAACAGCTAGCCGAATTCAAGGAGATGCTACAAGACACAAGAATTGCTAATGTGAATATGGAAGCACAATTGAATAAAACAAAATAGCAATTATCAAAACAGATAACAGAAGAGTGCCAAGCAGTTCAATTAAGAAGTGGGAGAACATAAAATACCTCACTTCAAAGCAGCAGGAAGCCAAAAAAAGAACAACTGATAGAAGATAAACAAACTGCTACCCAAAATCCCTCTGAGGACTGTAAGAGCCCAGAGAGGAATAATTCTGGCGTTTAAAAGCCAAAAAAAGGTGAAAAGCTGGCATTAAACGCCCAATGGGAGCTCAGTTCTGGCGTTTAAACGCCAGAAACAGGTAGGAATTGGGTGTTAAACGCCAATTCAACTTCCGATCCTGGCGTTCAAACACCAGTGAGAGATCAGACACGTACAAGTGCTGATAGCAACCCCTCTAAGAAGGCTTTCCCAACCACCTCTGTAGGAAACAAACCTGCAGCAACTAAGGTTGAGGAATACAAAGCCAAGATGCCTTATCCTCAGAAACTCCGCCAAGCGAAGCAGGATAAGCAATTTGCCCGCTTTGCAGACTATCTCAAGACTCTTGAAATAAAGATCCCGTTTGCAGAGGTACTTGAGCAAATACCCTCTTATGCTAAGTTCATGAAAGAGATCTTAAGTCATAAGAAGGACTAGAGAGAACTGAAAAAGTTTTCCTGACTGAAGAATGCAGTGCAGTCATTCTAAAGAGCTTACCAGAAAAGCTTAAAGATCCCAGAAACTTCATGATACCATGCATATTAGAGGGTACTTGTACCAAGAAAGCTCTATGTGATCTTGGAGCAAGTATCAACCTAATACCTGCATCCACTATCAAAAAGCTTGGTTTGACTGAAGAAGTCAAACCAACCCGGATATGTCTCCAACTTTCTTATGGCTCCATTAAATACCCATCAGGCGTGATTAAAGACATGATTGTCAAGGTTGGGCCATTTGCCTTTCCCACTGACTTTGTGGTGCTGGAAATGGAGGAGCATAAGAGTGCAACTCTCATTCTAGGAAGACCTTTCCTAGCAACTGGACGAACCCTCATTGACGTCCAAAAAGGGGAATTAACCCTGAGAGTCAATGAGGACGAGTTTAAGTTGAATGTTGTCAAAGCTATGCAGCATCCAGACACCTCAAACAACTGCATGAGCATCGATATTATTGACTCTCTGGTGGAAGAGGTCAATATGACAGATAGTTTCGAATCAGAGCTAGAAGATATCTTTAAAGATGTTAAGCTTGATCTGGAGGAACCGGAGAGAATAATAGAACCTCTAAAAATCCCTCAGGAATAGGAGAAACCTCCTAAACCCAAGCTCAAACCATTACCACCATCCTTGAAATATGCATTTTTGGGAGAAGGTGACACTTTTCCTGTAATCATAAGCTCTACCTTAGAGCCACTGGAAGAGGAAGCACTAATTCAAGTGATGAGTACAAACAAGACAGCTCTTGGGTGGTCCATCAGTGATCTTAAGGGCATTAGCCCAGCCAGATACATGCACAAGATCCTATTAGAGGATGACGCTAAGCCAGTGGTTCAACCACAGAGGCGGCTGAATCCAGCCATGAAGGAGGTGGTGCAAAAGGTGGTCACTAAATTACTAGAGGTTGGGATTATTTATCCTATTTCTGATAGCCCCTGGGTGAGCCCTGTCCAAGTCATCCCTAAGAAGGGTGGCATGACAGTGGTTCATAATGAAAAAAAATAAACTGGTTCCTACAAGAACAGTTACAGGGTGGCGTATGTGTATTGATTACAAAAGGCTCAATATAGCTACCAGAAAGTATCATTTTCCTTTACCATTCATAGACCAGATGCTAGAAAGATTTGCAGGTCATGATTACTACTGCTTTCTGGATGGATATTCAGGTTATAATCAAATTGCAGTAGATCCCCAGGATCAAGAAAAAACAGCATTCACATGTCCATTTGGAGTATTTGCATACAGAAGGATGCCATTTGGTCTATGCAATGCACCTGCAACCTTTCAAAGGTGCATGCTCTCTATTTTCTCTGATATGGTGGAAAAATTTCTGGAAGTCTTCATGGATAACTTTTCAGTATTTGGAGACTCATTCTACTCCTGCCTTGACCATCTAGCACTTGTTCTAAAGAGGTGCCAAGAGACTAAACTAGTTTTAAACTGAGAGAAATGTCACTTTATGGTGACTGAAGGAATTGTCCTTGGGCACAAAATTTCGAACAAGGGAATAGAGGTGGATCAAGCTAAGGTAGAGGTAATTGAAAAATTACCACCACCTGCCAATGTTAAGGCAATCAGAAGCTTTCTGGGGCATGCAGGATTCTATAGGAGGTTTATAAAAGATTTTTCAAAAATTGCAAAGCCTCTGAGTAATCTGCTAGCTGCTAACACGCCATTTATCTTTGATAAGGGGTGTCTGCAGACATTTGAGACTCTAAAAGCTAAGTTGGTCACAGCACCAGTCATCTCTGCACCAGACTGGACATTACCATTTGAACTAATGTGTGATGCCAGTGACTATGCCATTGGTGCAGTGTTGGGACAAAGGCATGACAAGCTTCTGCACGTCATTTATTATGCCAGTCATGTTTTAAATGACGCACAGAAGAACTACACAACCACAGAAAAAGAGTTACTTGCAGTGGTTTACGCCATTGACAAGTTCAGATCTTATTTAGTAAGATCAAAAGTGATTGCGTACACTGACCATGCTGCTCTTAAATATCTACTCACAAAGCAGGATTCAAAACCCAGACTCATAAGATGGGTGTTGCTTCTGCAAGAGTTTGATATAGAAATAAGAGACAGAAAAGGGATAGAGAACCAAGTAGCAGATCACCTGTCCCGAATAGAACCAGTAAAAGGGGCATCCCTCCCTCTTACTGAGATCTCTGAAAACTTTTCAGATGAGCAACTCTTTGTCATCCAGGAAGTACCATGGTTTGCAGACATTGCAAACTACAAGGCTGTGAGATTCATACCCAAAGAGTATAGTAGGCAGCAATCAAAGAAATTGATCTCGGATGCAAAGTACTATTTGTGGTATGAACCATATCTCTTCAAGAGATGTGCAGACGGAGTAATCCGTAGATGTGTGCCTAAAGAAGAAGCACAGAAGATCCTCTGACATTGCCATGGATCACAGTATGGAGGACATTTTAGAAGTGAGCGAACAGCCACAAGAGTCCTCCAATGTGGCAGTTGCCAAAAATCTGGCAATCTGCCTTATGGTTCTGCCATGCCTCAACAAGGGATCTTGGAGATTGAGTTATTTGATGTATGGGGTATTGACTTCATGGGGCCTTTCCCACCATCATACTCAAACACTTATATTCTGGTGGCAGTGGATTATGTATCAAAATGGGTGGAGGCCATTGCAACACCTACTAATGATACTAAGATAGTGCTGAAATTCCTCCAGAAACATATTTTCAACAAATTTGGTGTCCCTAGAGTACTAATCAGTGATGGGGGTGCTCATTTCTGCAATAAATAGCTTTACTCTACTATGGTTCGATATAGAGTTAGCCACTGGGTGGCAACTCCATATCATCCATAGACAAATGGGCAAGCTGAAGGCTCTAATAGAGAACTTAAAAGAATCCTGGAATGGACTGTGATTAACCGTAGAAGGGATTGGGCAAGAAGCTTGGATGATGCTTTGTGGGCATACAGAACAGCATTCAAGACTCCTATAGGGACCTCTCCATACCAACTTGTGTATGGAAAAGCCTGTCACTTGCCAGTGGAATTGGAACACAAGTCCTACTGGGCAACCAGATTCCTAAACCTTGATGCAAAGTTAGCTGGAGAAAAACGATTGCTCCAGATAAATGAGCTAGAGGAATTCAAACTCAATGCTTTCGAAAATGCAAAAATTTACAAAGAGAGAGCAAAAAGATGGCATGATAAGAAGCTGTCATCCAGAGTCTTTGAGCCAAGGCAGAAAGTTCTGTTGTTTAACTTTAGGCTCAGATTATTCCCCAGAAAGTTGAAATCCCGGTGGAGAGGACCATATGTGATTACAGGTGTGTCACCATATGAATATGTAGAGCTTCAGGATAATGACTCTAACAAAAAATTCATTGTTAATGGACAGAGAGTCAAACATTATCTTGAAAGCAATTTTGAGCAAGAACGCTCAAAACTAAGACTTCATTAAAGCTCAGTAATAGTCCAGCTAAAGACAATAAAGAAGCGCTTGCTGGGAGGCAACCCAGCCATTAACTAAGCTTATTTGTTAATTAAAAGATAAATTTATAGGTTCATATTAATTATCTTCAAGGTAAAATATCAATTACATGAGTTCACATAGTTACAGAAGGATTTAGAGGATAAAACAGCAAAAAGAAGCTCACTGGTGCGAAAACGCCAGTAAAAGCTGTTTTGGGCGTTAAACGCCCAAAAGAAGCATCTACTGGGCGTTTAACGCCAATAGGGATAGCCATTTGGGCGTTAAACGCCAGAATCGATGCCATTCTGGGCGTTTAATGCCAGATTTGCAGCATCCTGGGTGTTCAGAAAAATGCCCAGTGAAAAAGGATTTTCTGGCGTTTAACGCCAGCCAGATGCTACAGCTGGGCGTTAAACGCCCAAGAGAAGCTACAAATGGGCGTTAAACGCCCAAAACATGCAGCAGTTGGGCGTTTAACGCCAGGATTGTGGGGAGAAGGTAACTTTGTTTTCACTTCAAATTTTTTCCATTTTTCATGTTTCAATTCATGATTTCTTGCATAAACATGTTACAAACTCTCATCTTTCAACTTCAATTTCGAAAAATTTTTAATCCTAAACATATTTCTTAATTTTTTTAATATCTTTTCAAA
The DNA here is from genome assembly GCF_014773155.1 of Arachis stenosperma. Classification (NCBI taxonomy): domain Eukaryota; kingdom Viridiplantae; phylum Streptophyta; class Magnoliopsida; order Fabales; family Fabaceae; genus Arachis; species Arachis stenosperma. Next base: position 90,031,988 of record NC_080380.1, read on the forward strand.
CTTTTTTCAAAACTCAATTATCTTTTTGAATTCTTTTGAAATCTTTTTAAATTCTTCTCAAATCTTTTTAAACTCATCATATCTTCTTTTTAAAATTCAGATTTATCTTTTTCAAATATTTTTCATATCTTTTCAATTTTAAATTACATCTTTTTCCTATCATACTTATCTTTTACAAATCATATCTTCTATCCTATTTTTTCAAAAATTTTCAAAAACCCACCCCTTCCCTTTAAATCCGCGTTCGGCCTCCCTCCTCTTCTCCACAATTCGAACTTGGCTCTCCCTCTATCCCCCTCCTTTCCTTTCTTTTGCTTGAGGACAAGCAAACCTCTAAGTTTGGTGTGTTTATCCGTGATCACTAAGCCAATACCCACTAAGATCATGGCTCCTAAGGGAAAATAAACCACTCCAAGAGGCAAGAAAGAGAATATTCCAAAATCACTTTGGAATCAAGGGAAGTTCTTAACCAAAGAACATTCAGACCATTACTACAAAATAATGGGTCTAAGGTCAGTGATCCTGGAAGTTAAATTCGATCTGAAAGAAGACGAATATCCGGTGATCCAAGAGCAAATTCAAAACGGGAGCTGGGAAATCCTAGCTAATCCTGAAACAAAGGTGGGAAGAAACATGGTTCAAGAATTTTATTCTAATCTGTGGCAAACAGACAGGCAGGGAATAGCTGGAACCGCCTTCTATGACTATCGAACTCTGGTCAGAGGGAAGATTGTTCACCTCCATCCTCACAAAATAAGTGAGATCTTCAAGCTGCCTCAACTGCAAGATGACCCAGACTCCTTTAATAGGAGAATGATGAGAACAAATAAGAGCTTGGACAAAATTTTAGAGGATATATGCCTCCCTGGAACCAAGTGGACAACCAACACAAAGGGTGTCCCAAACCAACTCAAGAGAGGAGATCTCAAACCAGTTACCAGAGGCTGGCTAGACTTCATTGGGCATTCTATACTGCCTACTAGCAACTGCTCTGAAGTCACCATCAAAAGAGTAGTAATGATCCATTGCATTATGTTGGGAAAAGAAGTGGAAGTTCATCAGCTGATTTCTTGTGAACTTTACACAATTGCAAACAAGAACTCCAAAGTTGCCAAATTGGCTTATCCAAGCTTAATCTCCATGCTATGTAAAGATGCTGGGGTAAAGATGGGAATAAATGAGTATATCTCAGTTGAGCAACCAATCACTAAAAAATCAATGGAAGGACAACAAGTGCAGGATGACCCCATCAAGAGGAAAGCACAGGAGTTCCTCCCGGAAATCCCTCAAGTTGAATACTGGGAGCGTCTTGAAGCATCTGTTACCAAGTTGCAAGAAGCTATAGACCAACTAAAGGAAGAACAGAAAAATCAAAATAGCATGCTTTGCAAACTGCTTGGGGAACAAGAAGAGCAAGGGCGTGAATTAAAGGAACTGAAGCGTCAGAAGCTATCTCTTGAAGGGCCAAGCACCCCACAGACTAAAGGAGCATCCACTTCCTAAAATAAAGGTTGTTGACTCCTAATCTTAGCCTTAACTTTGTCATAATTGTTCTTATTAGGAATTTACCTTAGAAGTTATATATGAGTAGTAGTAATTAGTATCTTTATTTTGATTTTATCTCTAATTATGCTATAATTTATTTTTCTCATCAACATTAAACATGAATAAAATAGCAGATTTTTAGAATAAGGAGGAAATGTTTTTTTTCGAGTTTTTAATAAGAAAAATTCAAATTATTTATATGTGGTGGCAATACTTTTTGTCTTCTGAATGAATGCCTGAATAGTGCATAATTTTGATGGTGGAGTTTATGAATGTTAAATCGGTTGGCTCTTGAAGGAATGAAGAACAAGAGAAATGTTATTGATGATCTGAAAAATCATGAAATTGATTCTTGAAGCAAGAAAAAGCAGTGAAAAAAAAGAAGCAGAAAAAACCAATAGCCCTTTCAACTAAAAGGCAAGGGCAAAAAGTATCCAAGGCTTTGAGCATCAATGGAAAGGAGGGCCTAAAAGGAATAAAATCCTGGCGTAAGCGGCTAAATCAAGCTGTCCCTAACCATGTGCTTGTGTTATGAAGGTCCAGGTGAAAAGCTTGATACTGAGTGGTTAAAGTCGTGATCCAAAGCAAAAGAGTGTGCCTAAGAACTTTGGACACCTCTAACTGGGGACTTTAGCAAAGCTGAGTCACAATCTGAAAAGGTTCACCCAGTTAGGTGTCTGTGGCATTTATGTATCTGGTGGTAATACGGGAAAACAAAATGCTTAGGGTCACAGCCAAGACTCATAAGTAACTGTGTTCAAGAATCAACATACTTAAATAGGAGAACTGATGAGTGGATAATTTATACGCTTTTTGGCATTGTTTTTAGTATGTTTTTAGTATGTTTTAGTTAGTTTTCATTATATTTTTATTAGTTTTTAGTTAAAATTCACTTTTCTGGACTTTACTATGAGTTTGTGTGTTTTTCTGTGATTTCAGATATTTTCTGGCTGAAATTGAGGGACCTGAGCAAAAATCTGATTCAGAGGCTGAAAAAGACTGCAGATGATGTTGGATTCTGACCTCCCTGCACTCGAAGTGAATTTTTTGGAGCTACAGAAGCCCAATTGGCGCGCTCTCAATTGCGTTAGAAAGTAGACATTCTGGGCTTTCCAGCAATATATAATAGTCTATACTTTACCCGAGATTTGACGGCCCAAATAGGCATTCTAAGTCAGCTCAAGAATTCTGGCGTTTAACGCCGGAACTAGCACAAGAATGGGAGTTAAACGCCCAAACTGGCACAAAAGCTGGCGTTTAACTCCAAGAAAAGTCTCTACACATGAAAGCTTCAATGCTCAGCCCAAGCACACACCAAGTGGGCCCGAAAGTGGATTTTTATGTAATTTACTCATCTTTGTAAACCCTAAGCTACTAGTTATCTACAAATAGGACCTTTTGCTATTGTATTGATGATCTTTTGATCATGATTTTATGATTGAACCCTCTTTGGGAGGCTGGACATTCAGCCATGCCTAGACCTTGTTCTTATGTATTTTCAATGGTGGAGTTTCTACACACCATAGATTAAGGTGTGGAGCTCTGCTGTACCTCGAGTATTAATGCAATTACTACTGTTCTTCTATTCAATTCAGCTTATTCTTGTTCTAATATATTCATTCGCACCCAAGAACATGATGAATGTGATGATTATGTGACGCTCATCATCATTCTCACTTATGAACGCGTGCCTGACAACCACTTCCGTTCTACAAGCAAACAAGGCTTGAATGTTTATCTCTTGGATTCCTTAATCAGAATCTTCGTGGTATAAGCTAGAATTGATGGCGGCATTCAAGAGAATCCGGAAGGTCTAAACCTTGTCTGTGGTATTCTGAGTATGATTCAAGGATTGAATGACTGTGACGAGCTTCAAACTCGTGATTGTGGGGCGTTAGTGACAGACGTAAAAGAATCACTGGATTCTATTCCGACATGATCGAGAACCGACAGCTGAATAGCCGTGCTGTGACAAAGCGTGTTGAACATTTTCACTGAGAGGACGGGACTGTAGCCACTGACAACGGTGATACCCAACATACAGCTTGCCATGGAAAGGAGTAAGAAGGATTGGATGAAGACAGTAGGAAAGCAGAGAGACGGAAGGGACAAAGCATCTCCATATGCTTATCTGAAATTCTCACCAATGAATTACATAAGTATCTCTATCTTTATTTTATGTTTTATTTATCTTTTAATCATTAATGCTCCATAACCATTTGAATCCGCCTGACTGAGATTTACAAGATGACCATAGCTTGCTTCATACCAACAATCTCCGTGGGATCGACCCTCACTTGCGTAAGGTTTATTACTTGGACGACCCAGTGCACTTGCTGGTTAGTTGTGCGAAGTTGTGATAAAGAGTTGAGATTGCAATTGAGCGTACCATGTTGATGACGCCATTGATGATCACAATTTCGTGCACCAAGTTTTTGGCACCGTTGCCGGGGATTGTTTGAGTTTGGACAATTGACGGTTCATCTTGTTGCTTAGATTAGGTATTTTTCTTCAGAATTTTTAAGAATGAATTCTAGAGTTTCAAGGTGATGTTTTTATCATCACCAAAGCTGATTGATTCTCATCAATTTAGCTCTTGAATGTAATGTCCTACTGAAGCTTGGCTAGCCATGTCTAATTTCTTTAGAATAAAGCTTTAGACTAATATTGCATGATTCCTGGAATTCTTATTAAAAATTTTGAATCTCTTTATTTTCTTTTCCATATAATTTTCGAAAAATCCAAAAAAAAATAAAATCTTAAAATCAAAAATATTTTTATGTTTCTTGTTTGAGTCTAGTGTCTAATTTTAAGTTTGGTGTCAATTGCATGTCTTTATTCCTCTAAATTTCGAAAATTACATGCATTATGTTCTTCATTGATCTTCAAGTTGTTCTTGATGATTTCCTTGCTATGATCTTTGATTTTAGTTGCATTTTGATTATTCCTCATCATTAAAAATTCAAAAAAAAAATTTTTTTGTGTCTTTTCAAGTCAATAATACAGAGAATTGAAGATTCAGAACATACAGCAGAGGAATTACACAGAAAAAGCTGGGCGTTCAAAACGCCTAGTGAGGAAGGAAAACTGGCGTTTAAACGCCAGCCAGGGTGCCTGGCTGGGCGTTTAACACCCAAAAAGGTAGAATTTTGGGCGTTAAACGCCATAATGGATACCATTCTGGGCGTTTAACGCCAGGATGGCACAAGAGGGAAGATTTTGTTTTTAATTCAAATTTTTTTCAAGTTTTCATAATTTGTCAAAATCAAATCTTTTTCAAATCATATCTTTTCAATCATATATTTTCAAAATCAATTTTTTTCCATTTTCAAAAATACTTGCTAACAATTAATGATTTGATTCAAACATTTCAAGTATGTTGCCTTTTCTGTTGAGAAAGGTTTAATGTCTGAATCATATCTTTTAAATTTCTTGTTAGCCAAGTCATTAATTTTAAAAATCAAATCTTTTTAAATTGTTTTTCAATCATATCTTTTTAAAACCATAACTTTTCAATCATATCTTTTTGATTTCTAATTTCAAAATCTTTTTCAAAAATCACTTAATTTCTTTTCCACTCTTAGTTTTCGAAAATCATCAATCAATTTTTTAAAATTTCTTCAAAATCTTTTAATTTATTTTCAAAAATTTCTTCCCCTCTTCTCACATCCTTCTATTTATGGACTAACACTCCTCCTCAATGCACAATTCGAACTCTATCTTTCTTGATAAGTTCGAATTCTTCTACCTCTTCTTTCTATTTTTCTTTTCCTCTGACACCTCAAGGAATCTCTATACTGTGACATAGAGGATTCTATATTTTCTTGTTCTCTTCTCTTTCATATGAGCAGGAGCAAAGACAAAAGCATTCTTGTTGAGGCTGACCCTGAACCTGAAAGGACCTTGAAGCGAAAGATAAGAGAAGCTAAAGCACTACTCTCTGTAAAGGACCTAACAGAAATCTTCAAACAAGAAGAAGACATGGCAGCCGAAAACAACAACAATGCCAACAATGCAAGGAAGGTGCTGGGTGACTTTACTGCACCTACTCCTGACTTCTATGGGGGAAGCATCTCTATCCCTGCCATTGGAGCAAACAACTTTGAGCTTAAGCCTCAATTAGTTTCTCTAATGCAACAGAATTGCAAGTTCCATGGACTTCCATTGGAAGATCCTCATCAGTTTTTAGCTGAATTCTTGCAAATCTGTGACACTGTCAAGACCAATGGGGTTGACCCTGAGGTCTACAGACTTATGCTATTCCCTTTTGCTGTAAGAGACAGAGCTAGAATATGGTTGGACTCACAACCTAAAGAAAGCCTGAACTCTTGGGAAAAGCTAAAACTTTTCGTACCTGGCTCAGCGGATGTATCTATCAATGCATTCAGAGGGGCTGCCCCTGCGTATTGTGACTGAGCAACGTCGCTGTTGGGTGCTATAGGTGGAGGACGACAGATCCTACTCCGTCTGATACGGCCCGTTCACTCATTATTGATCAAGCATTGGCCCCTTATAAAGCTAAAGACAGAAGTCAGTAGTCACTCCGGAAGAACGAATGTTTTCGGTAGTAATAGTAAGAAAAAGCGCTAGGAGAAGGCCCCTTGGATTCTTATGATCCTAACATTTACATATATACATATAATATAGGCATCCCGCCCACACGCCATTATCAAAGTACAGGCGAACTAGTCACTGCCTTCTTGGCAAAGTTCTTTCCACCTCAAAAATTGAGTAAGCTTAGAGTGGAAGTCCAAACCTTCAGACAGAAGGAAGGTGAATCCCTCTATGAAGCTTGGGAAAGATACAAACAATTGATCAGAAAGTGTCCCTTTGACATGCTTTCTGAATAGAGAATCATAGGTATCTTCTATGATGGTCTGTCTGAACTGTCCAAGATGTCATTGGATAGCTTTGCTGGAGGATCTCTTCATCTGAAGAAGACGCCTGCAGAAGCTCAAGAACTCATTGAAATGGCTGCAAATAACCAATTCATGTACACTTCTGAAAGGAATCCTGTGAACAATGGGACAAATCAGAAGAAAGGAGTTCTTGAGATTGATACTCTGAATGCCATATTGGCTCAGAACAAAATATTGACTCAGCAAGTCAATATGATTTCTCAAAGTCTGTCTAGAATGCAAGCTGCACCAGGCAGTACTAAGGACGCTTCATCTGAAGAAGAAGCTTATGATCCTGAGAACCCTTCAATGGAAGAGGTGAATTACATGGGAGAACCCTATGGAAACACCTATAATCCTTCATGGAGAAATCATCCAAATCTATCATGGAAGGTGATGAGCGGATAATTTGTACCCTTTTTGGCATTGTTTTTAGTATGTTTTTAGTATCTTTGAGTTAGTTTTTATTATATTTTTATTAGTTTTTAGTTAAAATTCACTTTTCTGGACTTTACTATGAGTTTGTGTGTTTTTCTGTGATTTCAGGTATTTTCTGGCTGAAATTGAGGGATCTAAGCAAAAATCTGATTCAGAGACTGAAAAGGACTGCAGATGCTGTTGGATTCTGACCTCCCTGCACTCGAAGTGGATTTTCTGGAGCTACAGAAACCCAATTGGCGCGCTCTCAAAGGCGTTGGAAAGTAGACATCCTGGGCTTTCCAGCAATATATGATAGTCCATACTTTGCCCAAGATTTGATGGCCCAAACCGGCGTTCAAAGTCACCCTCAGGAATTCCAGCGTTAAACGCCGGAACTGGCACCAAAATGGGAGTTAAACGCCCAAACTGGCATAAAAGCTGGCGTTTAACTTCAAGAAGAGTCTCTACACGAAAATGCTTCATTGCTCAGCCCAAGCACACACCAAGTGGGCCCGGAAGTGGATTTTTATGTCATTTACTCATCTTTGTACACCCTAGGCTACTAGTTTTCTATAAGTAGGACCTTTTACTATTGCATTAGATATCTTGGTAGCTATCTTTGAGTTTCATGCTATCTTAGATCATTTGGGAGGCTGGCCATTCGGCCATGCCTAGACCTTGTTCTTATGTATTTTCAACGGTGGAGTTTCTACACACCATAGATTAAGGTGTGGAGCTCTGCTGTACCTCGAGTATTAATGCAATTACTACTGTTCTTCTATTCAATTCCGCTTGTTCTTTGTCCAAGATATCACTTGTTCTTCAACTTGATGAATGTGATGATCCGTGACACTCATCATCATTCTCACTTATGAACAAAGTGACTGACAACCACTCTGTTCTACAAGCAACAAGGCTCTAGTGTTTATCTCTTGGATTCCTGATACACAATGCATGGTTGATCGCCTGACAACCGAGTGCTCGCCTGACAAACGAGCCAGCCATTCCGTGAGATCAGAGTCTTCGTGGTATAGGCGAGAACTGATGGCGGCATTCAAGAGAATCCGGAAGGTCTAACCTTGTCTGTGGTATTCTGAGTAGGATTCAATGATTGAATGACTGTGACGTGCTTCAAACTCCTAGCAGGCGGGGCGTTAGTGACAGACGCAAAAGAATCGCTGGATTCTATTCCGGCCTGACCGAAAACCGACAGCTGATTAGCCATATGCTGTGACAGAGCATAGGAACATTTTCACTGAGAGGATGGGAGGTAGCCACTGACAACGGTGAAACCCTTGCATAAGCTTGCCATGGAAAGGAGTAAGAAGGATTGGATGAAGACAGTAGGAAAGCAGAGAGACGGAAGGGAAGGCATCTTCATACGCTTATCTGAAGCTCTCACCAAGGATATACATAAGTATCTCTATCTTTATCTTTATGTTTTATTCATCATCTATACCCATTTGAGTCTGCCTAACTGAGATTTACAAGGTGACCATAGCTTGCTTCATACCAACAATCTCCGTGGGATCGACCCTTACTCACGTAAGGTATTACTTGGACGACCCAGTGCACTTGCTGGTTAGTTGTGCAAAGTTGTGTAGTGATCACAATTTCGCGCACCAAGTTTTTGGCGCCGTTGCCGGGGATTGTTTTGTGTATGGACAACTGACGGTTCATCTTGTTGCTTAGATTAGGTATTTTTCTTCGGAGTTCTTAAGAATGAATTCTAGAGTTTCATGATGATCTGCTGAAATCTGGCTGGCTGAGAAGCCATGTCTAATCTTATTGGACCGAGGTTTCAACTGATCATCACAATAGCTTGTTGATTTCTATCAATCTTGCTTTTGGAGCAATGATCTGCTAAGGCTTGGCTGGCCATTGGCCATATCTAGTGTTTTGGACCGAAGCTTTCTTTGAAAGCTTGGCTGGCTGTGAAGCCATGTCTAATTCCTGGACCGGAGTCTTAGACTAGCATTGCAATGATTCCTGGAATCCAAATTGAGAATTCTGAAACCTTTATTTTCTATTTCCATATAATTTTCGAAAAAAGCACAAAAAAATTACAAAACCATAAAAACCAAAAAAAAAAAGATTTTATGTTTCTTGTTTGAGTCTAGTGTCTAATTTTAAGTTTGGTGTCTTGCATGCCTTGTTTATTTGATCTTGGTTCTATTTTCAAGTCAATAGTACAGGGAACTGAAGATTCAGAACATGCAGCAGAGGAATTACACAGAAAAAGCTGGGCGTTCAGAACGCCCAGTGAAGAAGGACAGACTGGCATTTAAACGCCAGCCAGGGTACCTGGTTGGGCGTTTAACGCCCAAAAAGGTAGCATTTTGGGCGTTAAACGCCAGAATGGATACCATTCTGGGCGTTTAACGCCAGGATGGCAAAAGGGGGAAGATTTTGTTTTCAAATCAAATTTTTTTCAAGTTTTCAAAGTTTTTCAAAATCAAATCTTTTTCAAATCATATCTTTTCAATCAAATGTTTTCAAAATCAATTTCTTTCCTTTTTTCAAAGATACTTACTAACAATTAATGATTTGATTGAACATTTTAAGTATGTTGCCTTTTCTGTTGAGAAAGGTTTAATGTTTGAATCATATCTTTTCTTGTTAGGCAAGTCATTAATTTTTAAAATCAAATCTTTTTAAAATTGTTTTCAAATCATATCTTTTTAAAACCATAACTTTTCAATCATATCTTTTTAATCACATCTTTTTCAAAACTAGTTTTCAATCAAATCTTTTTGATTTCTAATTTCAAAATCTTTTTCAAAAAAAATTACTTGATCTCTTTCTCACTCTTGTTTTCGAAAATCAAATTAAAGTTTTTCAAAATGTTTTTAAAATCTTTTTAACTTAATTTTCGAAAATTACTTCCCTTCTTCTCACATCCTTCTATTTATGAACTAACTCTATTCCTTAATGCAAAATTCGAACTCCATCTTCTTTGATAAGTTCGAATTTTCTACTTCTGTCTTCTACTTTTCTTTTCCTCTGACACCTCAAGGAATCTCTATATTGTGACATAGAGGATGCCACATTCTCTTGTTCTTTTTTCTTTCATATGAGCAGGAACAAAGACAAAGGCATTCTTGTTGAAGCTGACCCTGAACCTGAAAGGACCTTGAAGCGAAAACTAAGAGAAGCTAAAGCACAATTCTCTGTAAAGGACCTGACCGAATTCTTCAAAGAAGAAGAACCCATGGCAGCCGAAAACAACAACAATGCCAACAATGCAAGGAAGGTGCTGGGTGACTTTACTGCACCTACTCCCGACTTCTATGGGAGAAGCATCTCTATCCCTGCCATTGGAGCAAACAACTTTGAGCTTAAGCCTCAATTAGTTTCTCTAATGCAACAGAATTGCAAGTTCCATGGACTTCCATTGGAAGATCCTCATCAGTTCTTAGTTGAATTCTTGCAAATCTGTGACACTGTCAAGACTAATGGGGTAAACCCTGAGGTCTACAGACTTATGCTATTCCCTTTTGCTGTAAGAGACAGAGCTAGGACATGGTTGGACTCCCAACCTAAAGAAAGCCTGGACTCATGGGAAAAGCTAGTCAATGCCTTCTTGGCAAAGTTCTTTCCACCTCAAAAATTGAGTAAGCTTAGAGTGGAAGTCCAAACCTTCAGACAGAAGGATGGAGAATCCCTCTATGAAGCTTGGGAAAGATACAAACAATTGATCAGAAAATGTCCTTCTGACATGCTTTCTGAATGGAGCATCATAGGTATTTTCTATGATGGTCTCTCTGAACTATCCAAGATGTCTTTGGATAGCTCTGCTGGAGGATCTCTCCATCTGAAGAAGACGCCTACAGAGGCTCAAGAGCTAATTGAAATGGTTGCAAATAACCAATTCATGTACACTTCTGAAAGGAATCCTGTGAACAATGGGACAAATCAGAAGAAAGGAGTTCTTGAGATTGATGCTCTGAATGCCATTTTGGCTCAGAACAAGATATTGACTCAACAAGTCAATTTGATTTCTCAAAGTCTGTCTGGAATGCAAAATGCACCAAGCAGTACTAAGGATGCTTCATCTGAGGAAGAAGCTTATGATCCTGAGAACCCTTCAATGGAAGAGGTGAATTACCTAGGAGAACCCTATGGAAACACCTATAATTCTTCATGGAGAAATCACCCAAATTTCTCATGGAAGAATCAAGAGAGACCTCAACAAGGTTTCAACAATAATGGTGGAAGAAACAGGTTTAGCAATGGCAAGCCTTTTCCATCATCTTCTCAGCAACAGACAGAGAATTCTAAGCAGAACCCCTCTGACTTAGCAACCATGGTCTCTGATCTAATCAAAACCACTCAAAGTTTCATGACTGAAACAAGGTCCTCCATTAGAAATTTGGAGGCACAAGTGGGACAGCTGAGCAAGAAAGTTACTGAACTCCCTCCTAGTACTCTTCCAAGCAATACAGAAGAAAATCCAAAAGGAGAGTGCAAGGCCATCAACATGGCCGAATTTTGAGAGGAAGGAGAGGAAGTGAACGCCACTGAGGAAGACCTCAATGGGCGTGCACTGACCTCCAATGAGTTCCCAAATGAGGAACCATGGGAATCTGAGGCTCAAAATGAGACCATAGAGATTCCATTGGACTTACTTCTGCCTTTCATGAGCTCTGATGAGTATTCCTCCTCTGAAGAGGATGAGTATGTCATTGAAGAGCAAGTTGCTAAATACCTTGGAGCAATCATGAAGCTAAATGACAAGTTATTTGGAAATGAGACTTGGGAGGATGAACCTCCTTTGCTCACCAAAGAACGGGATGACTTGTCTAGGCAGAAATTACCTCAAAAGAGACAAGATCCTGGGAAGTTTTCAGTACCTTGTACCATAGGCACCATGACCTTCAAGAAGGCCCTGTGTGACTTAGGGTCAAGTGTAAACCTCATGCCTCTCTCTGTAATGGAGAAGCTAGGGATCTTTGAGGTACAAGCTGCAAGAATCTCACTAGAGATGGCAGACAACTCAAGAAAACAAGCTTATGGACTTGTAGAGGATGTATTGGTGAAGATTGAAGACCATTACATCCTTACTGATTTCATAGTCCTAGAGACTGGGAAGTGCATGGATGAATCCATCATCCTTGGCAGACCCTTCCTAGCCACAGCAAAGGCTGTGATTGATGTTGATAGAGGTGAGCTGATCATTCAAGTGAATGAAGAATCCTTTGTGTTTAAGGCTCAAGGATATCCCTCTGTCACCATGGAGAAGAAGCATGAAGAGCTTCTCTCAAATCAGAGTCAAACAGAGCCCCCACAGTCAAACTCTAAGTTTGGTGTTGGGAGGCCACAACCAAACTCTAAGTTTGGTGTTGAACCCCCACATTCAAACTCTAAGTTTGGTGTTGGGAGGTTCCAACATTGCTCTGAGTATCTGTGAGGCTCCATGAGAGCCCCCTGTCAAGCTACTGACATTAAAGAAGCGCTTGTTAGGAGGCAACCCAATGTTATATTTTATCTATTTTCTTTTGTTATTTTTTGTTATTTTGTAGGTTGATGATCATAAGAAGACACAAAATCAATTGAAAAAGCAAAAACAGAATGAAAAACAGGAAGAAAAACAGCACACCCTGGAGGAAGAACTTACTGGCGTTTAAACGCCAGTAAGACTAGCAGGTGGGCGTTTAACGCCCAGTCTGGCACCATTCTGGGCGTTTAACGCCAGAAAGGGGCACCAGACTGGCGTTAAACGCCAGAAAAGGGCAAGAACCTGGCGTTAAACGCCAGGAATGGGCACCAGCCCGGTGTTTAACGCCAGAAATGGTTCAAAACGTGATTTTGAATGCCATTTGGTGCAGGGATGACTTTTCCTTGACACCACAGGATCTGTGGACCCCACAGGATCCCCACCAACCCACCACTCTCTCTCTTCTTCTTCACCCATTCACCAATCACCTCAACTCCTCTTCCCCAAAAACCATTCACCTATCAAATCCCATCTTTCTCTTCACCACTCACATCCATCCTTCATAAAACCCCACCTACCCTACCATTCAAATTCAAACCACTTTCCCTCCCAAACCCACCCATAATGGCCGAACCCTACCCCTCCCCTCTCCTATATATACCCTTCTTCACCCCTTCATTTTTACACAACCTAAACACCACTTCTCTCCCTCTTTGGCCGAACACTAAGCCACTCCCTTCTTCCTCATTTTTTCTTCTTCTACTCTCTTCTTTCTTCTTTTGCTCGAGGACGAGCAAACCTTTTAAGTTTGGTGTGGTAAAAGCATTGCTTTTTGTTTTTCCATAACCATTTATGGCATCTAAGGCCGGAGAAACCTCCAGAAAGAGGAAAGGGAAGGCAAAAGCTTCCACCTCCGAGTCATGGGAGATGGAGAGATTCATCTCAAGGGTGCATCAAGACCACTTCTATGAAGTTGTGGCCTTGAAGAAGGTGATCCCCGAGGTCCCTTTTTCACTCAAAAAGAGTGAATATCCGGAGATCCGACATGAGATCCGAAGAAGAGGTTGGGAAGTTCTCACCAACCCCATTCAACAAGTCGGAATCTTGATGGTTCAAGAGTTCTATGCCAATGCATGGATCACCAAGAACCATGATCAAAGTGTGAACCCGGATCCAAAGAATTGGCTTACTATGGTTCGGGGGAAATACTTGGATTTTAGTCCGAAAAATGTAAGGTTAGCATTCAACTTGCCCATGATGCAAGGAGATGAACATCCTTACACTAGAAGGGTCAACTTTGATCAAAGGTTGGACCAAGTCCTCACAGTCATATGTGAAGAGGGCGCACAATGGAAGAGAGATTCAAGAGGGAAGCCGGTTCAATTGAGAAGGCATGACCTCAAACCCGTGGCTAGAGGATGGTTGGAGTTTATCCAACGCTCAATCATTCCCACTAGCAACCAGTCCGAAGTTACTATAGACCGGGCCATCATGATTCATAGCATCATGATTGGAGAAGAAGTGGAAGTTCATGAGGTTATAGCCCAAGAACTCTATAAGGTGGCGGATAAGTCCTCTACCTTAGCAAGGTTAGCCTTTCCTCATCTCATTTGTCACCTCTGTTATTCAGTTGGAGTTGACATAGAGGGAGACGTCCTTATTGATGAGGACAAGCCCATCACTAAGAAAAGGATGGAGCAAACAAGAGACCCCTCTCATCATGAGATCCCTGAGATACCTCAAGGGATGCACTTTCCTCCACAAGACTATTGGGAGCAACTAAACACCTCCCTAGGAGAATTGAGTTCCAACATGGGACAACTAAGGGTGGAGCACCAAGAGCATTCCATTCTCCTCCATGAAATTAGAGAAGATCAAAGAATCATGAGAGAGGAGCAACAAAGACAAGGAAGAGACATTGAGGAGCTCAAGCACTCCATAAGACCTTCAAGAGGAAGAATAAGCCGCCATCACTAAGGTGGACCCGTTCTTTAATCTCCTTGTTCTTTAATTTTCTGTTTTTCGAAAATTGTGCTTTATGTTTGTCCATGTTTGTGTCTTATGATCATTAGTGTCTTAGTGTCTATGCCTTAAAGTTATGAATGTCCTATGAATCCATCACCTTTCTTGAATAAACAATGTTCTTAATTGAAAAAGATGAGAATTGCATGAATTTTGAATTTTATAACAGTTTAATTATTTTGATGTGGTGGCAACACTTTTGTTCTCTGAATGTATGCTTGAACAGTGCATATGTCTTTTGAATTTGTGGTTCATGAATGTTGGCTCTTGAAAGAATGATGAAAAAGGAGACATGTTACTGAGGATCTGAAAAATCATAAAAATGATTCTTGAAGCAAGAAAAAGCAGTGAATACAAAAAAAAAACGAAAAAGAAAGAGAAAAAGAAAGAAAAAGAAAGAAATAAAGTTGTGATCCAAGGCAATAAGAGTGTGCTTAAGAACCCTGGACACCTCTAATTGGGGACTTTAGCAAAGCTGAGTCACAATCTGAAAAGGTTCACCCAATTATGTGTCTGTGGCATGTATGTATCCGGTGGTAATACTGGAAGACAGAGTGCTTTGGGCCACAGCCAAGACTCAATAAGTAGCTGTGTTCAAGAATCATCATACTTAACTAGGAGAATCAATAACACTATCTGGATTCTGAGTTCCTAAAGAAGCCAATCATTCTGAGTTCCAAAGGATAGAGTGAGATGCCAAAACTGTTCAGAGGCAAAAAGCTAAAAGCCCCGCTCATCTAATTAATACTGATCTTCATAGATGTTTTTGGAGTTCATTGTATATTCTCTTCTTTTTATCCTATTTGATCTTCAGTTGCTTGGGGACAAGCAACATTTTAAGTTTGGTGTTGTGATGAGCGGATAATTTGTACCCTTTTTGGCATTGTTTTTAGTATGTTTTTAGTATCTTTGAGTTAGTTTTTATTATATTTTTATTAGTTTTTAGTTAAAATTCACTTTTCTGGACTTTACTATGAGTTTGTGTGTTTTTCTGTGATTTCAGGTATTTTCTGGCTGAAATTGAGGGATCTAAGCAAAAATCTGATTCAGAGACTGAAAAGGACTGCAGATGCTGTTGGATTCTGACCTCCCTGCACTCGAAGTGGATTTTCTGGAGCTAAAGAAGCCCAATTGGCGCGCTCTCAACGGCGTTGGAAAGTAGACATCCTGGGCTTTCCAGCAATATATGATAGTCCATACTTTGCCCAAGATTTGATGGCCCAAACCGGCGTTCAAAGTCACCCTTAGGAATTCCAGCGTTAAACGCCGGAACTGGCACCAAAATGGGAGTTAAACGCCCAAACTGGCATAAAAGCTGGCGTTTAACTCCAAGAAGAGTCTCTACACGAAAATGCTTCATTGCTCAGCCCAAGCACACACCAAGTGGGCCCGGAAGTGGATTTTTATGTCATTTACTCATCTTTGTACACCCTAGGCTACTAGTTTTCTATAAGTAGGACCTTTTACTATTGTATTAGATATCTTGGTAGCTATCTTTGAGTTTCATGCTATCTTAGATCATTTGGGAGGCTGGCCATTCGGCTAGGCCTAGACCTTGTTCTTATGTATTTTCAACGGTGGAGTTTCTACACACCATAGATTAAGGTGTGGAGCTCTGCTGTACCTCGAGTATTAATGCAATTACTACTGTTCTTCTATTCAATTCCGCTTGTTCTTTGTCCAAGATATCACTTGTTCTTCAACTTGATGAATGTGATGATCTGTGACACTCATCATCATTCTCACTTATGAACAAAGTGACTGACAACCACTCTGTTCTACAAGCAACAAGGCTCTAGTGTTTATCTCTTGGATTCCTGATACACGATGCATGGTTGATCGCCTGACAACCGAGTGCTCGCCTGACAAACGAGCCAGCCATTCCGTGAGATCAGAGTCTTCGTGGTATAGGCGAGAACTGATGGCGGCATTCAAGAGAATCCGGAAGGTCTAACCTTGTCTGTGGTATTCTGAGTAGGATTCAATGATTGAATGACTGTGACGTGCTTCAAACTCCTAGCAGGCGGGGCGTTAGTGACAGACGCAAAAGAATCGCTGGATTCTATTCCGGCCTGACCGAGAACCGACAGCTGATTAGCCATATGCTGTGACAGAGCATAGGAACATTTTCACTGAGAGGATGGGAGGTAGCCACTGACAACGGTGAAACCCTTGCATAAGCTTGCCATGGAAAGGAGTAAGAAGGATTGGATGAAGATAGTAGGAAAGCAGAGAGACGGAAGGGAAGGCATCTTCATACGCTTATCTGAAGCTCTCACCAAGGATATACATAAGTATCTCTATCTTTATCTTTATGTTTTATTCATCATCTATACCCATTTGAGTCTGCCTGACTGAGATTTACAAGGTGACCATAGCTTGCTTCATACCAACAATCTCCGTGGGATCGACCCTTACTCACGTAAGGTATTACTTGGACGACCCAGTGCACTTGCTGGTTAGTTGTGCAAAGTTGTGTAGTGATCACAATTTCGCGCACCAGAAGGATCAACAGAGACTTTAACAAGGTTTCAACAACAATAATGGTGGAAGAAACAGGTTTGGCAATGGCAAGCCTTTTCCATCATCTTCTCAGCAACAGACAGAGAATTCTAAGCAGAGCTACTCTGACATAGCAACTATGGTCTCTGATCTAATCAAAACCACTCAAAGTTTCATGACTGAAACAAGGTCCTCCATTAGAAACTTGGAGGCACAAGTGGGTTAGCTGAGTAAGAAAGTTTCTGAACTCCCTCCTAGTACTCTTCCAAGCAATACAGAAGAAAATCCAAAAGGAGAGTGTAAGGCCATCAACATGGCCGAATTTGGAGAGGAGGAAGAGGCAGTGATCGCCACTGAGGAAGACCTCAATGGACGTCTAGTGGCCTCCAATGAGTTCTCTAATGAAGAACCGTGGGAATCTGAGGCTCACACTGAGACCATAGAGATTCCATTGGATTTACTTCTTCCATTCATGAGCTCTGATGAGTATTCTTCCTCAGAAGAGGACGAAGATGTCACAGAAGAGCAAGTTGCTAAATATCTTGGAGCAATCATGAAGCTAAATGACAAGTTATTTGGTAATGAGACTTGGGAGGATGAACCCCCTTTGCTCACCAAAGAACTGGATGACTTGACTAGGCAGAGATTACCTCAAAAGAGATAGGACCCTGGGAAGTTCTCAATACCTTGTACCATTGGCACCATGACCTTTGAGAAGGCTCTGTGTGACCTAGGGTCAAGCATAAACCTCATGCCTCTCTCTGTAATAGAGAAGCTAGGGATCTTTGAGGTACAGGCTGCAAGAATCTCACTAGAGATGGCAGACAATTCAAGAAAACAAGCTTATGGACTTGTAGAGGATGTTCTGGTAAAGGTTGAAGACCATTACATCCCTGCTGATTTCATAGTCCTAGAGACTGGGAAGTGCATGGATGAATCCATCATCCTTGGCAGACCCTTCCTAGCCACAGCAAAGGCTGCGATTGATGTTGACAGAGGAGAATTGATCATTCAAGTGAATGAAGAATCCTTTGTATTTAAGGCTCAAGGATATCCCTCTGTTACCATGGAGAGGAAGCATGAGAGCTTCTCTCAAAACAGAGTCAAACAGAGCCCCCGCAGTCAAACTCTAAGTTTCGTGTTGGGAGGCCACAACCAACTTCTAAGTTTGGTGTTGAACCCCCACATTCAAACTCTAAGTTTGATGTTGGGAGGTTCCAACATTGCTCTGAACATCTGTGAGGCTCCATGAGAGCCCACTGTCAAGCTACTGACGTTAAAAAAGCGCTTGTTGGGAGGCAAGCCAATGTTATATTTATCTATTTTCCATTGTTATTTTATGTTTTTTGTAGGTTGATGATCATGTGAAGTCACAAAATCAATTGAAAAAGCAAAAACAGAATGAAAAACAGAAAGAAAAATAGCACACCCTGGAGGAAAACTTGCTGGTGTTTAAACGCCAGTGAAGACAGCAAAATGGGCGTTTAACGCCCAGTCTGGCACCATTCTTGGCGTTTAACGCCAGAAAGGGGCACCAGACTGGCGTTTAACGCCAGGAATGGGCAAGAAGCTGGCGTTAAACCCCAGAAATGGGCACCAGCCTGGCGTTTAACGCCAGGATTGGCTAAAAGAGCATTTTTGCTCGCCACTTGGTACAGGGATGAATTATCCTTGACACCTCAGGATCTGTGGACCCCACAGGATCCCCACCTACCCCACCACTCTCTTTCTTCTTCACCTATTCACCAATCACCTCAACACCTCTTCCCCAAAAACCCCTCACCTATCAAATCCCACCATTCTCTTCACCACTCACATCCATCCTTCATAAAACCCCACCTACCTCACCATTCAAATTCAAACCACTTTCCCTCCCAAACCCACCCATAATAGCCGAACCTTACCCCTCTCTCCACCCCTATATAAACCCATCTTCACTCCTTCATTTTCACATAACCTACACACTACTCCTCCCCCTTGGCCGAAAAACAAAGCCACCTCCATCTCCTCTATTTCTTCTTCTTCTTCTCTCTTATTTCTTTTTTTGCTCGAGGACGAGCAAACCTTCTAAGTTTGGTGTGGTAAAAGCATTGCTTTTTGTTTTTCCATAATCATTTATGGCATCTAAGGCCGGAAAAACCTCTAGAAAGAGGAAAGGGAAGGCAAAAGCTTCCACCTCCGAGTCATGAGAGATGGAGAGATTCATCTCAAGGGTGCATCAAGACCACTTTTATGAAGTTGTGGCCATGAAGAAGGTGATCCCCGAGGTCCCTTTCAAACTCAAAAAGAGTGAATATCCGGAGATCCGACATGAGATCCGAAGAAGAGGTTGGGAAGTTCTTACCAACCCCATTCAACAAGTCGGAATATTAATGGTTCAAGAGTTCTATGCCAATGAATGGATCACTAAGAACCATGATCAAAGTGTGAACCCGGACCCAAAGAATTGGCTTACAATGGTTCGGGGGAAATGCTTAGATTTTAGTCCGGAAAATGTAAGGTTGGCATTCAGCTTGCCCATGATGCAAGGAGATGAACACCCTTACACTAGAAGTGTCAACTTTGATCAAAAGTTGGACTAAGTCCTCATAGACATTTGTGAAGAGGGCGATCAATGGAAGAGAGATTCAAGAGGGAAGCCGGTTCAACTGAGAAGGCATGACCTCAAGCTCGTGGCTAGGGGATGGTTGGAGTTTATCCAATGCCCAATCATTCCCACTAGCAACCGGTCCGAAGTTACTATAGACCGGGCTATCATGATTCATAGCATCATGATTGGAGAGGAAGTAGAAGTTCATGAGGTTATATCCCAAGAACTTTATAAGGTGGCGGACAAGTCTTCTACCTTGGCAAGGTTAGCCTTCCCTCATCTCATTTGTCACCTCTGTAATTCAGTTGGAGTTAACATAGAGGGAGACATCCTCATTGATGAGGACAAGGCCATCACTAAGAAAAGGTTGAAGCAAACAAGAGATCCCACTTATCATGAAATCCCTGAGATGCCTCAAGGGATGCACTTTCCTCCACAAAACTATTGGGATGCACTTTCCTCCACAAAACTATTGGGAACGGATAATTTATACGCTTTTTAGCATTTTTTTAGTTTGTTTTTAGTATGTTTTAGTTGGTTTTTATTATATTTTTATTAGTTTTTAGTTAAAATTCACTTTTCTGGACTTTACTGTGAGTTTGTTTGTTTTTTTGTGATTTCAGGTATTTTCTGGCTGAAATTGAGGGTCCTGAGCAAAAATCTGATTCAGAGGCTGAAAAGGACTGTAGATGCTGTTGGATTCTGACCTTCCTGAACTTGAAGTGGATTTTCTGGAGCTACAGAAACCCAATTGGTGCGCTCTCAATTGCGTTGGAAAGTAGACATCCTGGGCTTTCCAGCAATTTATAATAGTCCATACTTTGCTCGAGATTTGATAGCCCAAACAGGCGTTCCAAGTCAGCTCAAGAATTTTGGCGTAAAACGCCGGAACTGGCACAAGAATGGGAGTTTAACGCCCAAACTGGCACAAAAGCTGGCGTTTAACTCCAAGAAAAGTCTCTACACATGAAAGCTTCAATGCTCAGCCTAAGCACACACCAAGTGAGCCAGGAAGTGGATTTTTATGTAATTTACTCATCTTTGTAAGCCCTAAGCTACTAGTTCTCTACAAATAGGACCTTTCACTATTGTATTTTCATCTTTAGATCATTTTTAGATCTTTTGATCATCTTTGGACGTCTAGTTCTTAGATTATGGGGGCTGGCCTCACGGCCATGCTTGAACCTTGTTCTTATGTATTTTCAACGGTGGAGTTTCTACACACCATAGATTAAGGTGTGGAGCTCTGCTGTACCTCGAGTATTAATGCAATTACTATTGTTCTTCTATTCAATTCAGCTTATTCTTGTTCTAAGATATCACTTGTTCCTCAACTTGATGAATGTGATGATCCGTGACACTCATCATCATTTTCACCTATGAAAGTGTGCCTGACAACCACCTCCGTTCTACCTTAGATTGAGTGGATATCTCTTGAATCCCTTAATCGGAATCTTCGTGGTATAAGCTAGAATTGATGGCGGCATTCAAGAGAATCCGGAAGGTCTAAACCTTGTCTGTGGTATTCTGAGTAGGATTCAAGGATTGAGTGACTGTGACGAGCTTCAAACTCCTGAAGGCTGGGCGTTAGTGACAGATGCAAAAGAATCACTGGATTCTATTCCAACCTGATTGAGAACCGACAGATGATTAGCCGTGCTGTGACAGAGCACGTTGAACATTTTCACTGAGAGGACGGGACTGTAGCCACTGACAATGGTGATGCCCAACATACAGCTTGCCATGGAAAGGAGTAAGAAGGATTGGATGAAGACAGTAGGAAAGCAGAGAGACGGAAGGGACAAAACATCTCCATACGCTTATCTGAAATTCTCACCAATGAATTACATTAGTATCTCTATCCTTATTTTATGTTTTATTTATCTTTTAATCATAAATCATCCATAACCATTTGAATCTGCCTGACTGAGATTTACAAGATGACCATAGCTTGCTTCATACCAACAATCTCCGTGGGATCGACCCTTACTCGCATAAGGTTTATTACTTGGACGACCCAGTGCACTTGCTAGTTAGTTGTGCGAAGTTGTGATAAAGAGTTGAGATTGCAATTGAGCGTACCATGTTGATGGCGCCATTGATGATCACAATTTCGTGCACCAAGAAACAATAACATTATCAAAATTCTGAGTTTCTATGGATGCCAATCATCCTGAATTTCAAAGGATAAAGTGAGATGCCAAAACTGTTCGGAAGCAAAAAGCTACTAGCGCCGCTCATCTAATTAGAATCTGAGCTTCACTTAAAACTATGAGATATTATTGCTTCTTTATTTCTCTTTATTCTATTTTATTTATCTAGTTGCTTGAGGACAAGCCATAGTTTAAGTTTGGTGTTGTGATGAGCAGATATTTTATACGCTTTCGGGGGGTAACTTCATGTAGTTTTTAGTATGTTTTAGTTAGTTTTTGGTATATTTTTATTATTTTTAGGCAAAATTTATATTTTTAGACTTTACTATGATTTTGTGTGCTTTACTATGATTTCAGGTATTTTCTGGCTGAAATTGAGGGATCTGAGCAAAAATCTGATTCAGGCTGAAAAATGACTACTGATGCTGTTAGATTCTGACCTCCCTGCACTCGAAATAGATTTTCTGGAGCTACAGAAGTCCAATTGGCGCGACCTCAATTTCGTTCGAAAGTAGACATCCAGGGCTTTCCAGCAATATATAATAGTCTATACTTTGCTCGAAGATAAACAACGTAAACTGGCATTTAACGCCAGTTTCATGTTCCATTCTGGCGTTAAATGCCAGAAACAGGTTGCAAGTTGGAGTTAAATGCCAGAAACAGGTTACAACCTGGCGTTTAACTCTAGAAATAGCCCAGGCATGTGAAAAGCTCAAGTCTCAGCCCCAAAACACACCAAGTGGGCCTCAGAAGTGGATTTCTGTACTATCTGTCTCAGTTTACTCATTTTCTGTAAACCTAGGTTACTAGTTTAGTATTTAAACAACTTTTAGAGATTTATTTTGTACCTCATGACATTTTTAGATCTGAAATTTGTACTTTTTGATGGCATGAGTCTTTAAACTCCATTGTTGGGGGTGAGGAGCTCTGCTGTGTCTCGATGGATTAATGCAATTATTTCTATTTTCTATTCAAACATGCTTGTTTCTATCCAAGATATTCATTCGCACTTCAATATGACGCATGTGATGATCCGTGACACTCATCATCATTCTCAACCTTTGAACGCATGCCTGACAACCACCCCGTTCTACCTTAGATTGAATGAGTATCTCTTAGATCCCTTAATCAGAGTCTTCGTGGTATAAGCTAGAATCCATTGGCAGCATTCTTGAGAATCCAGAAAGTCTAAACCTTGTCTGTGGTATTCCGAGTAGAATTCAGGGATTGGATGACCGTGATGAGCTTTAAACTCACAAGGGTTGATCGTAGTGACAGACGCAAAAGGATTGATGGATCCTATTCCAACATGAGTGAGAACCAACAGATGATTAGCCGTGCGGTGATAGCGCACCTGGACCATTTTCACTGAGAGGATGGATGGTAGCCATTGACAACGGTGACCTACCAAACATACATCTTACCATGGGAGAGAACTTGCGTGCGTGAAGACGAAGACAGGAAGAAAGCAGAGATTCAGAAGACAAAGCATCTCCAAAACTCCAACATATTATCCATTACTGCATAACAAGTATTTATTTCATGCTCTTTTGTTCATTTGCAAGTCAACTGATAATTATAATTGATATCCTGACCAAGAGTTACAAGATAACCATAACTTGTTTCAAGCCAATAATCTCCGTGGAATCGACCCTTACTCACGTAAGATATTACTTGGATGACCCAGTGCACTTGCTGGTTAGTTGTGCGAAGTTGTGAAGAATTGTGATTTCCAATTTTGTGCACCACATGCGTCGCTCCTCGCTTGTTATCTCCTTTAATTCTTGTTCTCCTTCCATTTGTGCAAGTTTCCTCTCCATTCTCTAAGCCTCTCCTACCCTATATATCCTGAAAATACTTAACGCACGGATCACTGCATCGAATGGTATAAAGGGAGATTAAAAATACACAAATTAAAGGCTTAGGAAGCAAGTTTTCAATCATAGAACAAAATTGGGAAGGAATTGTAAAATCATGCAAATTGTATGAATAAGTGTGAGAATAGTGGATAAAATCCACTCAATTAAGCACATGATGTACCACGAAATAGTGGTGCAACAATGAGCTTGATGCCAAGGTTATTAAACTTGAGCTGGATGTGGAGAAGGAGAAATCCAGAGCTACTACTGCGGAGGCTGCCGCAAACCTTGCTGAGGAGTCGAAGGCAAAATATAAGGAAAGCTGTACTCGTACTTATGCCGAGTTACTAGAGACCAGGGAGAGGCTTGAGTCTTGCCATGCTAATTATGCTGAGCTCTAGGGCCATCTTGTGGGTAGTGTGACTGATGCTTATGAGAACTTGAAAGCCCAGGTCCGAGTACTTGCCCCCGAGCTCGACTTGACTCTTTTTTGTTTGGACAACGTCGTGGAGGATGGCAAGATCGTTCCTGCCCTGGATGATGATAAAGAGGAAGGTCCTCCCCCCGTGCTGCCAGTCAAAGCTTCTCCTACTACGACTTCTTCAATCCCTGTAGCTGAGGTCAGCCATCCCGAATCAAATCCTGATGTTCAAATTCTAAATCGGGAGGATGGAACTGTGGATGCGACCCCTTTGAAGACCATTCCTCCCCCGTCGACTCAGGATGCTGCTACTGAGGAGACCTTGGACCCTTTGTGATTTCTTATGTATTTGTATAGCCTAGCTTGTGGGCTTTTGAACCCTTTTAATTTTCGTAGCTTTTGTATGGTGTGACTTCTCTTAACATTCAGTTGCTTTTCTTAGTAAATTTAATTTGGGAAAAATAAAGCACTTTGAACTCTTTAGGCCAACTTTCAGGTGGCCTTCTGTGTCTTTAATGTTTTTATTATAATAGCTGTGTTTCTTTGATATGTTGATTGCACTTTTGCAATTTTTGCGAATCTTTGTAGAGTGTTGGTACTTTGCTGTCCAACCTCTTTTTGATCGCTTCTTTGTTTTGTCCAATTTCTGCTTGGTTGAGGTTGTTCTTAGGGCTAACTTGTCCGACAACTTTTTAGAGTTCTTGAAGAGCCATTTTAGTTAGTCTGAACAATTTTGATAGCCTTGTCGTGGGGTCGTGACTTTTTGGGCAAAACTGTGTCCCTTTTAGCGCATACTCTTTGTTGGTCAGACTTCTCTTGTCGGTCCTTCTTAAGTTATTTTTAGTAGTCCATTTTTAATCAGACCTCGTCAGGCCGCTTTTTATTGATTACGTTTTAAAACTTATTGCATTAATCTGTTTTTATCGCTTTCATCTTGCCGTTTTCTTTTTAATCGGGCGATGAATTTATTTTTCATCTTGTCGACCTTGTCGTGATCAGGTGATGAATTTAGTATTCATCGTGATCTCACACACTTTCTTCAAATCTCTGCGTAGCTGACCAGCAAGTGCACTGGGTTGTCCAAGTAATACATTACGTGAGTAAGGGTCGATCCCACAGAGATTGTTGGCTTGAAGCAAGCTATGGTTATCTTGTAAATCTCAGTTAGGCAGATTCAAATGGTTATGGGGTTTTGATAATTAAAAGATAGATAAAACATAAAATAGGATAGAGATACTTATGTTATTCATTGGTAGGAATTTCAGATAAGCGTATGGAGATGCTTTGTTCCTTTTGAATCCCTGTTTTCCTACTGCCTTTATCCAGTCATGCGTACTCCTTTCCATGGAAAGCTGTATGTTGGGCGATCACCGTTGTCAATGGCTACTGTCTGTCTTCTCAGTGAAAATAGTCCGGCTACGGGTTACGTAGGGCTAATCATCTGTCGGTTGCGCACTGTCACTGCGCCCAGCACTCGCGAGTTTGAAGCTCGTCACAGTCATCCCATCACAGATCCTACTCGGAATACCACAGACAAGGTTTAGACTTTTCGGATCTCAAGAATGCTGTCAATTGATTCTAGCTTATACCATGAAGACTCTGATCTCACGGAATGGAAGGCTCTGTTGTCAGGAGAGGCAACCATGCATCGTGGACCAGGAGTCCAAGAGATATGCATTCAAGCATGTTTTCAGGTAGAACGGAAATGGTTGTCAGGCACGCGATCATAAGTGAGAATGCTGATGAGTGTCACTTGATCATCACATTCATCATGTTGAAGTGCAAATGAATATCTTAGAACAAGAATAAGCTTGAATTGAATAGAAAACAGTAGTAATTACATTAATTCATGAGGAACAGTAGAGCTCCACACCTTAATCTATGAGGTGTAGAAACTCCACCGTTGAAAATACATAAGTGATGAAGGTCCAGGAATGGCCGAATGGCCAGCTCCCTAAACGTGATCAAGAGATCAACAGTGATACAAATATAGTCTCAAAAATGATCTAAAGATCTCCCAATGAAAATACAATAGTAAAAGGTCCTATTTATAATGTCTAGTAACCTAGGGTTTACAGAGATAAGTAAATGATGCAGAAATCCACTTCCGGGGCCCACTTGGTGTGTGCTTGGGCTGAGCATTGAAGCTTTCACGTGCATAGGCTTTTCTTGGAGTTAAACGCCAGCTCTGGTGCCAGTTTGGGAGTTTAACTCCAGCTTTTATGCCAGTTCTGGCGTTTAATGCCAAAAAAGGGTAGAAAACTGGCGTTAAAACGCCAGTTTGCATTATCAGAACTCTGGAAAAGTATGAACTACTATATATTGCTGGAAAGCCCAGGATGTCTACTTTCCAACGCAATTGAGAGCGCACCAATTGGGCTTCTGTAGCTCCAGCAAATTCATTTCGAGTGCAGGGAGGTTAGAATCCAACAGCATCTGCAGTCCATTTTCAGCCTCTGAATCAGATTTTTGCTCAGGTCCCTCAATTTCAGCCAGAAAATACCTGGAATCATAGAAAAATACACAGACTCATAGAAAAGTCTAAAAATGTGATTTTTTCATAAAAACTAATAATTATATACTAAAAACTAACTAAATCATGCTAAAACTACCTAAAAACAATGCCAAAAAGCGTATAAATTATCCGCTCATCAGAACACCAAACTTAAATTGTTGCTTGTTGATGATTGGATTTTTGACGGTATAGAATTTCATAAATGAATTCTCGTTGCAAGTATAGTTTCTAAACCAATCACTAATCCTTTCATACAAAAAGTTGTTTGTCACTAAAACAAACCCCTAAAATTTATAAACCAAAGTATTCAAACCTCGGGTCGTTCTCCCTAGGAATTACAATAAAGTGTCTTGTTATTGGTTGTGAGTTATTTTGGGGTTTTGATAAGAAGCATGAAAGATAAATGACAAGAAAGTAAACTAAGGCCTAAAAAGATCTTGGCAAGGGTTGGTGGTCAAGGATCTCTATCCTAATCACTAACCACAATATGAGAATTGGCAAGGATTAATCTCATTAAATCATCCTCTAACTAGTAGTAAAGGAAAGTCAAATGAGCTATATCAATCCTAGTCCATAAGTCCTAACTCTCCACTAATTCAATTAGTGAGAACTAGAGTCAATGGATCCCAATCATCAATTACTTGGACATTAGTAACTCAAGAGGTCCTAAATTACCTTTCCAAGCCAAGAGTATAAAATTCTACTCTAAAATCCAACCAAGCATTTCATCAAACACTTGGAAGGCATAAAAGGAAAGCATAGTAAAATTGCAAGAAAAGTAAATCTACACTACTCAATTGCAAGGAATTAAACAACAACAAATCAAATGAACACAATTATTATGAATTACCTCTAATTGAATTGAAAGAGAATAGGAGGAACAAAAGTAGATCCACAACAAAGCATAAGAACAACATAAAGGAAATTACAACAAAGGAATAGAGGAAGATGAATGTAACAACAAAGAATTGAAAGGTAGAAGTAGAAGAAAACAAAGATTAAAACCTAGATCTAAGAACTAATCCTAATCCTAATCCTAGAGAGAAGTGAGAGCTTCTCTCTCTAGAAACTAACTCTAACTACTAAACTAAACTAATGGTTAAAAGTATGTAAAGTATCCTCATTCCCTCTTCAATCCTTGGCTTAAATAGCATCAGAAATGAGTTGGATTGGGCCCACAAGGCTTTAGAATTTGCTGGCCATGTATTGCTTTAAGTGGACCATATGGCAGCAGTGACGCGTGCGCGTACAGTGCACGTACGCGTCACCATACGTGTAGCAACTATGGTAAATCTTATATCGTTTCGAAGCCCCGGATGTTAGCTTTCCAACCCAACTAGAACCGCATCATTTGGACCTTTGTAGCTCAAGTTATGGTCGTTTAAGTGCGAAGAGGTCGGCTTGACAGCTTTCCGGTTCTTTCATTTCTTTATGAGTTCTCCAACTTTTCATGCTTCTTTCTTCATTCCCTTGATCCAATCTTTGCCTCCTAAACCTTAAATCACTTAACAAACATATCAAGGCATCTAATGGAATCAAGGAGAATTAAATTTAGCTATC
The DNA here is from genome assembly GCF_014773155.1 of Arachis stenosperma. Taxonomy (NCBI): domain Eukaryota; kingdom Viridiplantae; phylum Streptophyta; class Magnoliopsida; order Fabales; family Fabaceae; genus Arachis; species Arachis stenosperma. The sequence goes on from NC_080380.1 coordinate 90,059,910, forward strand.
TTAAGTCCTAAAAAGCATGTTTTCACTCTTAAGAACAATTAAGGGAGAAGTTATAAAACCATGCTATTTCATTGAATAAATGTGGGTAAAAGGTCATAAAATCCCTTAAATCAAGCACAAGATTGATGACAAGTCATCTTAGCCTAGTTTCACTAGTCTTTTTCTTTTGTTTTCATTTAAATTATGCACTTTCTTGAGCCATAAGCAAGCCAATTGGGTAGATTTTCATGCTTCCTTTGATTTAATCAACCATATGTGAATTAATGCAATTTCATGAGGTTTGAAGCCATAAATGTTGCATATTATGATAGATTGAACATCTCATGATTTTGATCATAGCTTTGATGTGTTTGGTTGATTAATGATAGGTGAAGAAAGCGTGGAGAAAAGTGGAAGAAAGAAGGAACGGCTAGAAGCAAAGAGGAGACAATGAAACAAGTGAAATTGAACCAAGAAACATAAAGTTGGAGTTGAAGTTAGCCCTCAAACTTTGGCACAAACTTTTGGTGCAAAGTTAGCCTCAAAGTTAGCCCCCTAACTTGAAGGCTAACTTGAGAAGTTGAAAATTCTTCCCTGGACAACCAAAGTTTGCGCCAACGTTAGCCCCCAAACTTGGAGGCTAACGTTGGCATGTAAATTTCTACTCCAGGGTGGCCAAAGTTTGCGCCAACGTTAGCCCCCAAACTTGGAGGCTAACGTTGGCATGTCAATTTCTCCCAGGGGTGGCCAAAGTTTGCGCTCAAGTTTGACCCCAAACTTGGAGGCTAACTTTGGCATGTCAATTTCTCCCAGGGGTGGCCAAAGTTTGCGCTCAAGTTTGACCCCAAACTTGGAGGCTAACTTTGGCGCCAATTGTGTTTAAGGAAAGGCCAAAGTTTGCGCTGAAGTTTGCCCCCTAACGTTGGCACCAACTTTGGCACCAGAAAAATGGGCTTGCTGATATAAAAAGTTGGCCTTAAAGTTAGCCCCCTAACTTCAACTCAAACTTTGAATCCAACTTTGCAAAACTCAAATCCGGTTCAAATGGTTCACTTGGGTTTCTCTCCAAACTTCAAAGAGCAATTAACCAAGGCCTCTTTCAACCCAATTTCACCAAGAGCAAAGGCCCAACTCAAGGCTTGAAGATCAATTAAAGAAAGTGTATAAATAGGCTAGAGTTCAAGTTATTCGGGGAGTTCCCTTTTTAGAATTTTTGATAGAGCTTTCCTTTAGATTTTAGTTACAGAGAGTGATCTTTAGTTTCTTAGTTTGGGGAAGGAGAATTCCATTCTCTTCCTCTTAGTTTTATTGCTTTTAAGTTCAATTACAATTGTCTTGGATCTTGGGTTGGAGAATTGAAGGAATTCTGTTTCAATCTCATCCTTGGATCTCTTTTTACTGCTTAATTAAATTTAGTTCTCTGTCAATTGTTCTTCTTCTATTTTCTCTGCAATTTAAAATTTCATTGCTATTGTTCTTGTTGGATCTAGGAAGGCATTGAGATCTAGACTTGGTTTTCTAGTCTCTGGGTCCTGAGATCCAATTTTCCCATTTCAATTCTCTGTTTCTTGCTTTAATTGTTCATTTAATTTTCTGTTTTGAATCCGATTCATCCCAATTCTCATTTACTTTCTGTTTGATGCAATTTAACTTCTCTTTGTTTAATTCCTGCAAATCCAAGTCCCAATCCCCTTTACATTTCAAGTCATTTACATTTCTTGCCATTTTAGATTCTTGCAATTTACATTTCTTGCTCTTTAAGTTTCTGCCACTTAATTTCTTGTTTCTTAAGATTCAGCACTTTAATTTTTGTTCTCTTTAAATTCATGCCAATTTCCCATTCCCTTTATTTTCAATGCAATTTAAATTCTGCCAATCACCAATCAATCAACCAAATCTTGATTTGCTTGACTAATTCAACCACTAAGCTAAAATTGCTCAATCCTTCAATCCCTGTGGGATCGACCTCACACCCGTGAGTTTTTATTACTTGATGCGACCCGGTGCACTTGCCGGTTAGATTGGTGTTATTTTGGGAGAAATTCATTTGTCCTCCAAAATATCCCATCAAGTTTTTGGCGCCGTTGCCGGGGATTGATTAGATTGACAATGATTAAGTGAGGTGAAAGTTTAGATCAAGCACTTTTTCTTTAATATTTTGATTAACCCACTAACTGTTTGATTTTTTGTTTAAACTAACTAAAACTTCAATTTAGCAGTAAATTGAAACATCACTGGTTTGTGAATTTCTTTTGTTATGCTTGTATGTCAGGTACAAGGAGAAGCACACTAAATCTTCATGAACAAGATGAAAGAACTCTCAGGAGGTTAAGAAGAGCTGAAAGAGGGAAGAATATTGTTGGAGAAGAGGAATCCGAAGAAGAATTTCAAGATATGGAGGAACATTCAACTAATCCACCAGGTGGAGCAGACAACAACAATGGCAACCCACCTCAGAGGAGAGTTTTGGTTTCCTATACCTTTGCCAATCCTAGACATTGTGGAAGCAGCATCTTGGCTCCAAATGTCAATGCAAACAATTTTGAACTTAAGCCACAACTCATCACTTTGGTTCAGAATAATTGCTCTTTTGGTGGAGGATCACTTGAAGACCCACATCAACACTTATCCACCTTCTTGAGGATATGCAACACTGTCAAAACTAATGGAGTGCCTCCTGACAGTTACAAACTGATGCTATTCCCATTCTCTCTCAGGGATAAGGCCACTCAATGGTTGGAATCCTTTCCAAGGGACAGCATTAACAACTGGGATGATTTGGTAACCAAGTTCCTCGCCAAGTTCTATCCACCACAGAGGGTTATAAGGTTGAAGGCCGAGGTACAAACATTCACACAAATGGAGAGTGAGCCCATCTATGAGGCATGGGAGAGGTACAAGGCTCTAGTCAGAAAATGTCCCCCTACTATGTTTAATGAATGGGAGAAGCTGCAAAACTTCTATGAAGGCTTGACACTGAAGTCTCAGGAATCCTTGGATCATTCGGCTGGAGGTTCCTTGCAACTCATGAAAACTGCAGAGGAGGCCCAAGAACTCATTGATATGGTGGCCAACAACCAATATTTCTTTGCTCATCAAAGAAACCGCCAACCATCACAAAGAAGAGGAGTAATGGAGCTAGAAGGAGTGGATTCAATCCTAGCTCAAAACAAACTCATGCAGCAGCAAATCCAACAACAATTTGAGCAAATGACCAAGAGGATTGATAGCCTCCAAGTTGCGGCAGTGAGCACTAGCCAACCATCAACCACATGGGGGCAAAATGAAGAAGTTCAAGAAGAGCAACCGCAGGAACAAGTCCAGTACATGCACTCTAATCCAAATGAGTTCTATGGTGACACTTACAACCCTTCATGGAAAAATCACCCCAATCTCAGATGGGGAGATACTCAAAACCACCAACAACCATGGCAGAGAAACTCAAACCAAAACAACCCAAGAAATAACCAAAATTACAACCAGCATCAAACCAACCAAAACACCTACAGAAAACCTCAAAACAACTACCCCAACCTCAACCAGTACCAATCCAATAACCAGCCCATTAACCAAAATACCCACCATCCACCACCTACAACTCACAACCCACCACAAGCACCACCTGAATCCCAAAGACTCACAAACTTGGAGACCTTGATAGACAAAATAATGAAATATCAGGAAATGGCAACCAAAAATCAAGAAGCATCAATAAAGAGCCTAGAGAGGCAGATCGGGCAAATCTCCAAGCAAATCTCTATTGAGAGACCTTCAAGCTCACTGCCTAGTGACACAATCCCAAATCCCAAGGAGGAATGCAAGGCAATACAATTAAGGAGTGGAAGAACATTGATGAGCAACAATGACACTACAAAGAAGCAAACAGAGAGCACCAAAGAACCAACAGAGGGTGAGAAGTAAACAAAAGCAGATCAAGCTAAGGAGCAAGTTGTGGTGCCAAACAAAAGCACTGAGAAACTCAAAGAGCAGAACAACCAATCACATAGCTCAAAGGAGATGACTCAGGGACAGCAGCACATAGGAAAAAGCATCACACCTCCAATGCCATATCCTCAGAGGTTCAACAAGGAAGTTAAGGACCAGCATTTCCACAAATTCCTTGAGACCTTCAAGAAGCTGGAAATTAACATTCCTTTAGCTGAAGCTCTTGAACAAATGCCCCTGTATGCCAAATTTTTAAAGGAGCTCATCAATAAGAAAAGAAGTTGGCTTGAGAAGGAAACCATATTACTCACCGAGGAATGCAGTGCTGTGATTCAACAGGGTATTCCACCAAAACTCAAGGATCCAGAAGGCTTTGTAGTGTCGTGCACCATTGGAAAAACAATTCTCAACAAAGCTCTCTGTGACCTTGGTGCCAGTATCAATTTGATGCCTCTTTCAATGATGAGAAAGCTTGATATAGAAGAGCTCAAACCCACCAGGATGTCATTAGTTATGGCTGACAGATCCATTAAGACACCCAATGGAATTGTGGAAAATTTGTTGGTGAAGATTGGGGAATTTATCTTCCCAGCAGATTTTGTGATTTTGGATACTGAAGAAGAAGGAAGTGACTCAATCATTTTGGGAAGGCCATTTTTACACACAGCAAGAGCCATCATTGATGTAGAAAAAGGAGAAATGATCTTCAGGGTCCATAATGAACAAATGATCATAAACGTTTTCAAGTCAATGCAAAACATCCCTGAGCAAGAGGACTACGTAAAAGTGGATATGACAGAGAGTTTGGTGGAAGAAATACTGGAAGAAAATTCACAGGAGGAAGAAGGAAATCAAGATGCAACAGAAGAACAAGTAGCTGAAACCTTCATTGAAGATGAGAAACAGGACAAGAAGGAAGAAGTACGGAAACAAGAACTGAAACCACTACCTCCCCATCTCAAATATGCATTTTTAGGTACATCAGAGAGTTTCCCAGTGATCGTTAATTCATCCCTGACAAAGAAGGAAGAGGGAGAGCTTCTTAATGTACTCAAAGCTCACAAAGATGCTCTAGGATGGACCATTGATGACCTGAAAGGAATCAGCCCTACAGTATGTATGCATAAAATCCTATTGGAAGACAACTCTAAACCAGTAGTTCAACCTCAAAGAAGGCTAAATCCTACAATGAAGGAAGTTGTCCAAAAAGAAGTAATGAAGTTATGGAATGCAGGGATAATTTTCCCAATATCTGACAGCCCATGGGTGAGCCCAGTTCAGGTTGTACCAAAGAAAGGAGGAATGACGGTCATCACCAATGAAAAGAATGAGTTGATCCCTATTAGAACAGTGACTGGATGGAGGATGTGCATAGACTATAGAAGATTGAATGATGCCACCAGGAAAGATCATTTCCCTCTTCCATTCATTGATCAGATGTTGGAACGGTTGGCCGGTCATGCCTACTATTGCTTTTTGGATGGATATTCTGGGTACAATCAAATAGTGGTAGACCCCAAGGACCAAGAGAAGACTGCTTTTACATGCCCATTTGGGGTCTTTGCATACCGAAGGATGCCCTTTGGGCTTTGCAACGCCCTTGCCACATTTCAAAGGTGTATGCTATCCATTTTTTCTGATATGGTTGAAAAATTTCTAGAGGTCTTCATGGATGACTTCTCTGTTTTTGGTGATAATTTCAATGCTTGCCTGAACCATTTAACCCTTGTCTTGAAACGATGCCAAGAAACTAATTTAGTTTTAAACTGGGAAAAATGCCATTTCATGGTACCCGAAGGGATTGTCCTTGGCCATAAAGTTTCAAGAAAAGGGATAGAGGTTGATAAGGCAAAGGTTGAGATAATAGAAAAGCTCCCTGCACCAATTAATGTGAAATCTATTAGAAGTTTCTTGGGACATGCCGGATTTTATAGAAGGTTTATCAAAGACTTTTCAAAAATAGCCAAACCTTTAAGTAATCTTTTGATGCTTGATAATCCTTTTGTGTTTGATGAAGACTGCTGGCATGCCTTCGAAACTTTAAAACATAAACTCACAACAGCCCCAATCATCACACCTCCAAATTGGGAATTACCTTTTGAACTCATGTGTGATGCAAGTGATCTTGCAATTGGTGCTGTACTTGGGCAGAAGAAAGGAAATCTGCATCATGTTATATATTATGCAAGCAAAGTATTAAATGATGCCCAAAGAAATTACACCACAACAGAGAAGGAGTTGTTAGCTGTAGTTTATACATTTGATAAGTTTAGATCATACTTGATAGGATCCAAAGTTGTGGTTTATACTGATCATGCTGCACTTAAGTATTTGATGTCAAAGCAGGATGCTAAACCAAGACTCATTAGGTGGATACTACTCCTACAAGAGTTTGACATTGAGATAAGAGATAGGAAGGGCACTGAAAACAAGGTTGCTGATCATTTGTCAAGATTACCACATGAAACAACTCAAAAGGCTTCTCAGCCCGTGAATGGAAGCTTCCCAGATGAGCATCTCATGCAGATCTAGCAAACACCTTGGTTTGCTGACATAGCCAACTACAAAGTTGGAAGGAAGATACCTCAAGAGTTCTCTAAGCAACAAGTGAAGAGGTTAATCAATGAAGCAAGAAAATTTTCATGGGATGAACCCTTCCTATTTAAAAGATGCTCTGATGGAGTAATCAGAAGGTGCGTTCCCGAAAGTGAAATGAGGGATATCTTGTGGCATTGTCATGGTTCAGCTTATGGTGGACACTTTGGCCCAGAAAAAACAGCTGCTAAAGTACTGCAAAGTGGCTTCTATTGGCCAACTATCTTCAAAGATGCCAGAGAATATGTTCACCAATGTGATAAATGTCAGAAAACAGGAGGGTTAACAAGAAGAAATGAGATGCCTCAAAACTTCATCTTGGAGTTAGAATTATTCGACCTATGGGGAATTGACTTCATGGGACCCTTTCCTCCTTCCTATTCTTTCAGATACATCTTGGTAGCAGTAGAGTATGTCTCAAAGTGGGTGGAAGCCATAGCCACAACCACCTGTGATGCACAAATTGTCCTTCAATTCCTAAAAAAACACATTTTCACAAGATATGGAGTACCCAAGGGACTTGTTAGTGATGGTGGGAGTCACTTTTGCAACAAACAGATGAAAAAACTCCTCCACAAATATAGAGTAATCCACAAGGTAGCCACACCATACCACCCTCAGACTAACGGCCAAGCTGAATTGGCAAATAGGGAATTGAAGAAGATCCTAGAGAAAACAGTGGGAATCACAAGAAAAGATTGGGCTAGAAAGCTAGAAGATGCATTATGGGCATATAGGACAGCTTTTAAAACTCCTATTGGCAAGTCACCCTTTCAACTTCTGTATGGAAAATCCTGCCACCTCCCTGTAGAGCTTGAACATAGAGCTTTTTGGGCTACTAAACTCCTCAACCTTGATTCCCAAGCTGCAGGAGAGAAAAGGCTGTTACAACTAAATGAATTAGATGAATTCAGGCTAGAAGCTTATGAAAGTGCCAAGATATACAAGGAGAGAGCTAAGAGGTGGCATGACAAGAAGATCACAAAGAAGGAATTCAAGCCAGGACAGCAAGTGCTCCTGTACAATTCAAGGTTCAAACTTTTCCCTGGCAAACTAAGGTCTAAGTGGACTGGGCCATACTTGGTGATAAAGGTTTTTCCCTATGGAAGTATTGAACTGCTTGATGAGGCAACAAAAAATCAATTCACAGTAAATGGTCACAGAGCAAAGTTGTACTTGGGAGGACAATGGGACAAGGAAAAAGAAGTCCAGAACCTACAGCCCTCTTGAAAAGATTGGAAAAATGTCAAGCTAATGACAATAAAAGAGCGCTTGTTGGGAGGCAACCCAACCGGAGGTAGTTTCTTTTCATAGCTTTTTCAAATAAAAATGTTGAATAATTAACATGCATTGCAGGGAACTAAGTTTGGTGTTACACACCAAAAACAATTTAAGGAAGAAGGTAGGATTCTAAGTTTGGTGTTCCACCAAGACCTCATTCAGAAACACATTCTAACGGCCTGCACATTGATTATTCAACCAAGTAATTGCTTTTTAGTCCTTACTCTATAGCAAGTAGCAAGAACATAAAAATCTGCCCAGAGTCAAAATGTTAAATCAAAGGAAGTAGCAAGGAACTTGGCATCATGATTCAAAAAGGGGCACAACAGAAGGACGAACAAAAGAACTGCAAACCAATAGGTTGTATATGAACTTAACCTTTGCTGTTGAGAAATGTTTTGTGTGTGTTCTGCTAAAATGTTCATTTAGTTTAAACAGAGTCAATTTCCTCTTGAAACAAGTAAGCTAGTTTAAGTTGGGCTTGTGTGTTTACTTTCACTTAACTAAGAGCATGTTCTGTCCCCTGCATTTTTAATTCAATAAAAGAAATGTTTGAATGTGAAGTAAGATAGTTCTCTGCTAGATAGAAGTATGATAAAAGTAAGTGGTGGTATGTGTGTGATTGTATAAAAACTCACTATTAGTGAATAAGTGAACTAGAATGTCTCATTCTAAGTGTAGAGTGGCCTACTGTCTATGAATCTCAATAAGGAAGTCCTTGGTTCAAAAGAAAAACAAAAAGAAAGAAAGAAAAGAGATAGCCAAAAGATGGCAGAACCAACCAAAGAAAACAAAAAGAAACAAAGCTGGACACCAATAGCTTGAACCTTAAAAATATATGTCTGTGGTGTCTGTGTATTAGGATCTGCTTGGACTACTAAGCTCTTTGGAGTGCTTCAACACTCGGTGACTTGGATTAACTAATCCGGGATCATCAGCTGAAAATCCACTATCAAGAGCAACCTAATTACAAGGCATTTAGTAACCAAAGAGGTGCTGGGCATCAATGTTTAAAAGGAAAGGTGAGCCAAGTGTCCATGGTGAATAATGTGTCAAGTATACAGAAAAGAAAATGAACTTGCTACACATGACACTCAAATAAAGCTTTGAACAAAGTAATAGCCAAGGATAAGGGAATAATGAGAGGTCATAGCAGTAGGTTACTTGAAGCTTGAAGGAGACTTTCTAGGCCTAAGAGTCAATAAGAAGTGAGTATAGCATATCCACACTAAACCCCATGAACTACCAATGACTTTCTGCTAGCATGAACACCCTCTTCCATTTCATTCTTTCTTCTTAATAATTCATTTCTTGCTTGGGGACAAGCAAGCTTTAAGTTTGGTGTTGTGATGACAAGTCATCTTAGCCTAGTTTCACTAGTCTTTTTCTTTTGTTTTCATTTAAATTATGCACTTTCTTGAGCCATAAGCAAGCCAATTGGGTAGATTTTCATGCTTCCTTTGATTTAATCAACCATATGTGAATTAATGCAATTTCATGAGGTTTGAAGCCATAAATGTTGCATATTATGATAGATTGAACATCTCATGATTTTGAGCATAGCTTTGATGTGTTTGGTTGATTAATGATAGGTGAAGAAAGCTTGGAAAAAAGTGGAAGAAAGAAGGAACGGCTAGAAGCAAAGAGGAGACAATGAAACAAGTGAAATTGAACCAAGAAACATAAAGTTGGAGTTGAAGTTAGCCCTCAAACTTTGGCACAAACTTTTGGTGCAAAGTTAGCCTCAAAGTTAGCCCCCTAACTTGAAGGCTAACTTGAGAAGTTGAAAATTCTTCCCTGGACAACCAAAGTTTGCGCCAACGTTAGCCCCCAAACTTGGAGGCTAACGTTGGCATGTAAATTTCTACTCCAGGGTGGCCAAAGTTTGCGCCAACGTTAGCCCCCAAACTTGGAGGCTAACGTTGGCATGTCAATTTCTCCCAGGGGTGGCCAAAGTTTGCGCTCAAGTTTGACCCCAAACTTGGAGGCTAACTTTGGCATGTCAATTTCTCCCAGGGGTGGCCAAAGTTTGCGCTCAAGTTTGACCCCAAACTTGGAGGCTAACTTTGGCATGTCAATTTCTCCCAGGGGTGGCCAAAGTTTGCGCTCAAGTTTGACCCCAAACTTGGAGGCTAACTTTGGCGCCAATTGTGTTTAAGGAAAGGCCAAAGTTTGCGCTGAAGTTTGCCCCCTAACGTTGGCACCAACTTTGGCACCAGAAAAATGGGCTTGCTGATATAAAAAGTTGGCCTTAAAGTTAGCCCCCTAACTTCAACTCAAACTTTGAATCCAACTTTGCAAAACTCAAATCCGGTTCAAATGGTTCACTTGGGTTTCTCTCCAAACTTCAAAGAGCAATTAACCAAGGCCTCTTTCAACCCAATTTCACCAAGAGCAAAGGCCCAACTCAAGGCTTGAAGATCAATTAAAGAAAGTGTATAAATAGGCTAGAGTTCAAGTTATTCGGGGAGTTCCCTTTTTAGAATTTTTGATAGAGCTTTCCTTTAGATTTTAGTTACAGAGAGTGATCTTTAGTTTCTTAGTTTGGGGAAGGAGAATTCCATTCTCTTCCTCTTAGTTTTATTGCTTTTAAGTTCAATTACAATTGTCTTGGATCTTGGGTTGGAGAATTGAAGGAATTCTGTTTCAATCTCATCCTTGGATCTCTTTTTACTGCTTAATTAAATTTAGTTCTCTGTCAATTGTTCTTCTTCTATTTTCTCTGCAATTTAAAATTTCATTGCTATTGTTCTTGTTGGATCTAGGAAGGCATTGAGATCTAGACTTGGTTTTCTAGTCTCTGGGTCCTGAGATCCAATTTTCCCATTTCAATTCTCTGTTTCTTGCTTTAATTGTTCATTTAATTTTCTGTTTTGAATCCGATTCATCCCAATTCTCATTTACTTTCTGTTTGATGCAATTTAACTTCTCTTTGTTTAATTCCTGCAAATCCAAGTCCCAACCCCCTTTACATTTCAAGTCATTTACATTTCTTGCCATTTTAGATTCTTGCAATTTACATTTCTTGCTCTTTAAGTTTCTGCCACTTAATTTCTTGTTTCTTAAGATTCAGCACTTTAATTTTTGTTCTCTTTAAATTCATGCCAATTTCCCATTCCCTTTATTTTCAATGCAATTTAAATTCTGCCAATCACCAATCAATCAACCAAATCTTGATTTGCTTGACTAATTCAACCACTAAGCTAAAATTGCTCAATCCTTCAATCCCTGTGGGATCGACCTCACACCCGTGAGTTTTTATTACTTGATGCGACCCGGTGCACTTGCCGGTTAGATTGGTGTTATTTTGGGAGAAATTCATTTGTCCTCCAAAATATCCCATCAAAGATAAACCCTACAAATGGGGTTTATCAACCTCCCCACACTTAAACCAAGCATGTCCTCATGCTTAAACCAAGAATGAAGTAAGGGTATGGCATTTATTCAATGTAACCTATCTATATGCATCCTATCTACATGAATGCAACTAGATGCAAAATGGTTGTACCTACTTGGTTAAAAATAAATCAATCTCCAAGTCATACATGCACAAGTAGGGTCAAGATCATATAACGATTCATGAATCCTACCAATTCAAATATAAAAATTGAAGTTCAAATAGACTTGCAAGAAGAATGCTCGTGAAAGCTGGGGATCAAGGAATTGAGCATCGAACCCTCATCGGAAGTGTTTGCACTCTAGTCACTCGGTGTTTGGGGTTGATTCACTCAATTCTCCCCTAATCATGCTATCCAAGATTTGATTTTCATCTAACAATCAACAATTATTCAATGCACGCATACATGTATCATGAGGTCTTTTCTTTAGGTTGTAATGGGGCTAGGGTCAAGGTAGGATCATATATGGCTAGTGGACTTAGGATTTGAATCTTTGATTAACTGAAACTTTCCCACCTAACCTATATAATGACCTATACAATTAAGTACTAATCTAACTACCTATTCCTCACTTTTTCATATACTCATGCATTTTTGACGGTATAGAATTTCATAAATGAATTCTCGTTGCAAGTATAGTTTCTAAACCAATCACTAATCCTTTCATACAAAAAGTTGTTTGTCACTAAAACAAACCCCTAAAATTTATAAATCGAAGTATTCAAACCTCGGGTCGTTCTCCCTAGGAATTACAATAAAGTGTCTTGTTATTGGTTGTGAGTTATTTTGGGGTTTTGATAAGAAGCATGAAAGATAAATGACAAGAAAGTAAACTAAGGCCTAAAAAGATCTTCGCAAGGGTTGGTGGTCAAGGATCTCTATCCTAATCACTAACCACAATATGAGAATTGGCAAGGATTAATCTCATTAAATCATCCTCTAACTAGTAGTAAAGGAAAGTCAAATGAGCTATATCAATCCTAGTCCATAAGTCCTAACTCTCCACTAATTCAATTAGTGAGAACTAGAGTCAATGGATCCCAATCATCAATTACTTGGACATTAGTAACTCAAGAGGTCCTAAATTACCTTTCCAAGCCAAGAGTATAAAATTCTACTCTAAAATCCAACCAAGCATTTCATCAAACACTTGGAAGGCATAAAAGGAAAGCATAGTAAAATTGCAAGAAAAGTAAATCTACACTACTCAATTGCAAGGAATTAAACAACAACAAATCAAATGAACACAATTATTATGAATTACCTCTAATCGAATTGAAAGAGAATAGGAGGAACAAAAGTAGATCCACAACAAAGCATAAGAACAACATAAAGGAAATTACAACAAAGGAATAGAGGAAGATGAATGTAACAACAAAGAATTGAAAGGTAGAAGTAGAAGAAAACAAAGATTAAAACCTAGATCTAAGAACTAATCCTAATCCTAATCCTAGAGAGAAGTGAGAGCTTCTCTCTCTAGAAACTAACTCTAACTACTAAACTAAACTAATGGTTAAAAGTATGTAAAGTATCCTCATTCCCTCTTCAATCCTTGGCTTAAATAGCATCAGAAATGAGTTGGATTGGGCCCACAAGGCTTTAGAATTCGCTGGCCATGTATTGCTTTAAGTGGACCATATGGCAGCAGCGACGCGCGCGCGTACAGTGCGCGTACGCGTCACCATACGTGTAGCAACTATGGTAAATCTTATATCGTTTCGAAGCCCCGGATGTTAGCTTTCCAACCCAACTAGAACCGCATCATTTGGACCTCTGTAGCTCAAGTTATGGTCGTTTAAGTGCGAAGAGGTCGGCTTGACAACTTTCCGGTTCTTTCATTTCTTTATGAGTTCTCCAACTTTTCATGCTTCTTTCTTCATTCCCTTGATCCAATCTTTGCCTCTTAAACCTTAAATCACTTAACAAACATATCAAGGCATCTAATGGAATCAAGGAGAATTAAATTTAGCTATCTTAAGTCCTAAAAAGCATGTTTTCACTCTTAAGCACAATTAAGGGAGAAGTTATAAAACCATGCTATTTTATTGAATAAATGTGGGTAAAAGGTCATAAAATCCCTTAAATCAAGCACAAGATAAACCCTACAAATGGGGTTTATCAACCTCCCCACACTTAAACCAAGCATGTCCTCATGCTTAAACCAAGAATGAAGTAAGGGTATGGCATTTATTCAATGTAACCTATCTATATGCATCCTATCTACATGAATGCAACTAGATGCAAAATGGTTGTACCTACTTGGTTAAAAATAAATCAATCTCCAAGTCATACATGCACAAGTAGGGTCAAGATCATATAACGATTCATGAATCCTACCAATTCAAATATAAAAATTGAAGTTCAAATAGACTTGCAAGAAGAATGCTCGTGAAAGCTGGGGATCAAGGAATTGAGCATCGAACCCTCACCGGAAGTGTTTGCACTCTAGTCACTCGGTGTTTGGGGTTGATTCACTCAATTCTCCCCTAATCATGCTATCCAAGATTTGTTTTTCATCTAACAATCAACAATTATTCAATGCACGCATACATGTATCATGAGGTCTTTTCTTTAGGTTGTAATGGGGCTAGGGTCAAGGTAGGATCATATATGGCTAGTGGACTTAGGATTTGAATCTTTGATTAACTGAAACTTTCCCACCTAACCTATATAATGACCTATACAATTAAGTACTAATCTAACTACCTATTCCTCACTTTTTCATATACTCATGCATTTTTGACGGTATAGAATTTCATAAATGAATTCTCGTTGCAAGTATAGTTTCTAAACCAATCACTAATCCTTTCATACAAAAAGTTGTTTGTCACTAAAACAAACCCCTAAAATTTATAAATCGAAGTATTCAAACCTCGGGTCGTTCTCCCTAGGAATTACAATAAAGTGTCTTGTTATTGGTTGTGAGTTATTCTGGGGTTTTGATAAGAAGCATGAAAGATAAATGACAAGAAAGTAAACTAAGGCCTAAAAAGATCTTCGCAAGGGTTGGTGGTCAAGGATCTCTATCCTAATCACTAACCACAATATGAGAATTGGCAAGGATTAATCTCATTAAATCATCCTCTAACTAGTAGTAAAGGAAAGTCAAATGAGCTATATCAATCCTAGTCCATAAGTCCTAACTCTCCACTAATTCAATTAGTGAGAACTAGAGTCAATGGATCCCAATCATCAATTACTTGGACATTAGTAACTCAAGAGGTCCTAAATTACCTTTCCAAGCCAAGAGTATAAAATTCTACTCTAAAATCCAACCAAGCATTTCATCAAACACTTGGAAGGCATAAAAGAAAAACATAGTAAAATTGCAAGAAAAGTAAATCTACACTACTCAATTGCAAGGAATTAAATAACAACAAATCAAATGAACACAATTATTATGAATTACCTCTAATTGAATTGAAAGAGAATATGAGGAACAAAAGTAGATCCACAACAAAGCATAAGAACAACATAAAGGAAATTACAACAAAGGAATAGAGGAAGATGAATGTAACAACAAAGAATTGAAAGGTAGAAGTAGAAGAAAACAAAGATTAAAACCTAGATCTAAGAACTAATCCTAATCCTAATCCTAGAGATAAGTGAGAGCTTCTCTCTCTAGAAACTAACTCTAACTACTAAACTAAACTAATGGTTAAAAGTATGTAAAGTATCCTCATTCCCCCTTCAATCCTTGGCTTAAATAGCATCAGAAATGAGTTGGATTGGGCCCACAAGGATTTAGAATTCGCTGGCCATGTATTGCTTTAAGTGGACCATATGGCAGCAGCGATGCGTGCGCGTACAGTGCACGTACGCATCACCATACGTGTAGCAACTATAGCAAATCTTATATCGTTTCGAAGCCCCAGATGTTAGATTTCCAACCCAACTGGAACCGCATCATTTGGACCTCTGTAGCTCAAGTTATGGTCGTTTAAGTGCGAAGAGGTTGGCTTGACAGCTTTCCGGTTCTTTCATTTCTTTATGAGTTCTCCAACTTTTCATGCTTCTTTCTTCATTCCCTTGATCCAATCTTTGCCTCCTAAACCTTAAATCACTTAACAAACATATCAAGGCATCTAATGGAATCAAGGAGAATTAAATTTAGCTATTTTAAGTCCTAAAAAGCATGTTTTCACTCTTAAGCACAATTAAGGGAGAAGTTATAAAACCATGCTATTTTATTGAATAAATGTGGGTAAAAGGTCATAAAATCCCTTAAATCAAGCACAAGATAAACCCTACAAATGGGGTTTATCACTTGTCCCCAAGCAACTAAAATCAAAATAGAATAAAAAGAAGAGAATATACAATAAATTCCAAAATATCAATGAAGCTTAGCTCCAATTAGATGAGCGGGACTAGTAGTTTTTTGCTTCTGAACAGTTTTAGCATCTCACTTTATCCTTTGAAGTTTAGAATGATTGGCATCTCTAGGAATTCAGATTTAAGATAGTGTTATTGATTCTCCTAGTTCAATATGTTGATTCTTGAATACAGCTACTTTACGAGTCTTGGCCGTGACCCTAAGCACTTTGTTTTCCAGTATTACCACTGGATACATAAATGTCACAGACACATAACTGTGTGAACCTTTTCAGATTTTGACTCAGCTTTGCTGAAGTCCCCAGTTAGAGGTGTCTAGTGTTCTTAAGCACACTCTTTCTGCTTTGATTCACGACTTTAACCACTCAGTCTCAAGCTTTTCACTTGGACCTTTATGACACAAGCACATGGTTAGGGACAGCTTGATTTAGCCGCTTAGGCCAGGATTTTATTCTTTTGGGCCCTCCTATCCATTAATGCTCAAAGCTTTGGGTCCCTTTTACCTTTGCCTTTTTAAGGGCTATTGGCTTTTTTCTGCTTGCTTTTTCTTTTTCTTTTATTTTTTTGCCACTTTTTTTCGCAAGCTTTGTATTTTTCACTACTTTTTCTTGCTTCAAGAATCAATTTCATAAATTTTCAGATTATCAATAACATTTCTCCTTTTTCATCATTCTTTCAAGAGCCAACAAGTTTAATATTCATAAACTTCACTATAAAAAATATGCACTGTTCAAGCATTCATTCAGAAAACAAAATGTATTGCCACCACATCAACATAATCAAACTAATTTCAAGATAAATTTCGAGATTCAAGTACTTCTTGTTCTTTTGTAATTAGGCACATTTTTCATTTAAGAAAGTTAAAGGGTTCATAAGACATTCATAGCCTTAAGACAGATACTAGACACTAATGATCATGTAATGAAGACACAAACATATATAACACATAAAGCATAAAAATTGAAAAACAGAAAGATAAGAACAAGGAAATCAAAGAACGGGTCCACCTTAGTGATGGCGGCTAGCTCTTTCTCTTGAAGATCCAATGGAATGCTTGAGCTCCTCTATGTCTCTTCCTTGCCTTTATTGCTCTTCCCTCATGGCTATTTGATCCTCTCTAATTTCATGGAGAATAATAGAGTGCTATTGGTGCTCCATCCTTAGTTGCTCCATATTGGAACTCAAATCTCCTAAAAAGGTGTTGAGTCGCTCCCAATAGTTGTGTGGAGGAAATTGCATCCCTTGACCCATCTCAGGGATTTCTTGATGAGGGACTTCCTCATTCTCTTGTTGAGGTCCATGAGTGGGCTCTCTTATTTGCTCCATCCTCTTTTTAGTGATGGGCTTGTCCTCTTCAATGAGGATGTCTTCTCCTATGACAACTCCAACTAAATTGCATAGGTGACAGATGAGATGAGGAAAGGCTAACCTTACCAAGGTGGAGGTTTTGTCGGCCACTTTGTAGAGTTCTAGAGATATGACCTCATGAACTTCTACTTCCTCTCCAATCATGATGCTATGGATCATGATAGCCCGATCTACAGTCACTGCGGATCGGTTGCTAGTAGGAATGATGGAGCGTTGGATGAATTTCAACCATCCTCTAGCCACGGGTTTAAGGTCATGCCTTCTTAATTGAACCGGCTTGCCTTTGGAGTTTCTTTTCCACTGAGCTCCTTCCACACATATGTCCATGAGGACTTGGTCCAACCTTTGATCAAAGTTGACCCTTCTAGTGTAGGGGCGTGCATCTCCTTACATCATTAGCAAGTTGAATGCCAACCTTACATTTTTCGGACTGAAATCTAAGTATTTCCCCCGAACCATTGTAAGCCAATTCTTTGGGCTCGGGTTCACACTTTGATCATGGTTTTTGGTGATCCATGCATTAGTATAGAACTCTTGAACCATTAAGATTTTGACTTGTTGAATGGGGTTGGTGATAACTTCCCAACCTCTTTTTCGAATCTCATGTCGGATCTCTGGATACTCATTCCTTTTGAGCATGAAAGGGACTGTTCATACCCTGGGTCGAGCTGTCCGACCCGGGATGTTCTACAGACAAAGCGACCGACCTCTTTCCAGGACAGGACAACCCGATCTCTTCTCACAAAGCTCGACCAAGTCACAGACGGCCCAAACAAAGGGCCCAAAATAGAGGAACACGTCCCAAATCCAAGGGCGGCCCAAGCCCGTAGAGATAAAGGCGGTTCCCTTGAAGATAAGAGGATCCCCGTCAAAGATAAGATAAAGATAAGATAAGATAGCTAACTTATCTTATCTAAGAAGGTCACTCTACGCCATTATAAATACACTGGAGCACCCAGGTATAACTCATACTCTGATTCTACATAAAAACCTGCTTAATACCCTTGCTAACTTAAGCATCGGAGTCCCTTGTAGGTACCACCACCCTCCGGTGACAAAGGATCAGCAGCATTATCAGTCCAGCAAACCAGACACATCATCTCTGATCAGCACAGAAGATCTCGTCTGAGATTGACCTACAGTTTCAGGTAACCACCGGAACATTGGCACCGTTGCCGGCGACCTGGAAGTCACCCCATTACCATGGCGGACGACCATGACAACGATCACACCTCAGATCTAGAAGAAAGAACGCTTTACAAAAACGTGGGCACAACACCAAAGGATACTCCTCAGGTCAATGATAAAAACTCCCCAAACAAGGGAGACCTGGAGGCATTCCAAAGTTGGTTAAAGCAACTCGAGGAAGACGCTCTACGTCAACGAGAGGCCGAAAAGGATCTACAAAGAGAAATAAGACGAGGCCGGGAATCGGAGAACAAACTCTCAAAAGTTGAGGCTGATGTCAAGACTAAAGCCAGCCATCCCACCCCCGAAGATAGCACCCGCAAGGAACAAGATCCATTCACCAGGGAGATCATGAAAACAAGAATCCCAAAAGACTTCAAACTCCCAGACATGACCTTGTACGACGGCACGACGGATCCCACCCATCATCTCAGCAACTTCAGAAGCAGAATGTACCTCACCGATGCCTCAGATGCAGTTCGTTGCAAAGCCTTTCCAACCACTTTAACAAAAACAGCAATTAGGTGGTTCGACAACCTCCCTCCTAGGTCCATCTCAGGTTTCGATGACTTGGCTAGAAAATTTCTGGCCAGATTCTCCATCCAAAAGGACAAAGCAAAACATGCTCCGAGCTTACTAGGAATCAGACAAGGAGAGCGGGAAACCCTGCGAAACTACATGGAGAGATTCAACAAAACATGCATGGATATACAAAATCTTCCAACAGAAGCTGCCATCTTGGGTCTCATTAATGGCCTACGAGAAAGGCCTTTCAGTCAATCCATATCAAAGAAGTATCAAACATTTCTGAACGAAGTGCAGGAGCAAGCAGAAAAGTACATCAACATGGAGGAAAACTCCCGATTAGGAGAGACTTCAAAACCAGGGTTCACCCCTCAGGATAAAGACAAAGATTCCAAAAAAAAGGAAGATCGACACAGAGAAAAAATCAAAAGTACCACAATTACACCCCTCTTCGGGTGTCTCTTGTAGATGTCTACAGAGAAGTTTGCAACACAGAAAAAATACCACCAGCTCGACCACTCAAAGGCAAAAAAGGAGGAGGAAACCGGGCTGAATACTATGAATATCATCGGATCCGCGGACACTCCACCAATGAGTGTTTCGATTTAAAAAACGTCATAGAAAAGCTCGTACGAGAAGGAAGGTTAGATCAATATCTGGCCACCCACGAAGATGAACAAAGGAAAAGAAGAAAAGCAGAGGATGTCGGACCCACTATGCGATCATCCCAGACACCAGAAAGACACGTCCACATGATACACGACAGATTGGCTGGAGGAGAAATCTCTAAGTCATCCCGCGAAAGACATCTCAAAGACATATATCACGTTGCGGAAAAGAAGGAAGCATCCGACATCCCGGCGATCACTTTTACCAAAGAAGACGCATCCAGCATCACATCAGGACATGACGATCCCATGGTCATCACAATCATACTGGCAAATGCAAATCTCCATCGCACACTGATAGACCAAGGGAGCTCTGCCGATATCCTATTCAAAACCTCCTTCGACAAACTCGGCTTGGAAGAAAAGGAACTCAGAGCATATTCGGACAGCCTGTTCGGATTAGGAAATACCCCGGTTCAACCAATGGGATACATTCCGCTCCACACAACTTTTGGAAAGGGAAGTCAGTCAAGAACACTCAAAATAGACTACATCGTCGTTGACATAAGCTCAGCCTATAATGCTCTAATAGGTCGGACAATGTTCAATTAACTCGGCGCAATAGTCCCGACTCCGCATCTATGCATGAAATTCCCAACTGCAGAAGGAATAGCCACAGTAAAGGCAGACCAGAAAATGGCGCGCCGCTGTAACAACGAAAGTCTAAACCTCAGGGGCAGAGGTGAAGAATTCTACACAATCGAGCTTGGTGGAGCTCGGAGGCGAGAGGAGCTTCGCCCACAACCCGAAGGAGAAATAGAGAAAATCCAGATCGAAAACACCCTGGACCAAATAACCAATATCGGCACACTCCTAAAAGGGGACACAAGAGAATCACTCATACAGTTCCTACGTGATAATGCCGACCTCTTTGCATGGAAGGCCGCAGACATGCCAGGTATAGACCCCAAACTAATGTGCCACAAGCTAGCAGTCTACCCAGGATCTCGGCCGGTACAACAATGACACAGAAAGCTAGGACCAGAATGCTCTCAAGCGGTGGAAGAACAGGTGCGAGCTCTACTGGAGGCAGGCTTCATAAGAGAAGTCAAATACCCGCTCTGGCTCACTAATGTCGTTTTGGTAAAAAAGTCAAATGGGAAGTGGAGAATGTGCACCGACTATACCGATCTCAACAAAGCTTGCCCAAAAGATCCTTATCCACTCCCAAACATCGACGCACTGGTAGATGCCTCCTCCGGATACAAATACCTCTCCTTTATGGACGCATACTCGGGATATAACCAAATCCCAATGTACTCACCCAACCAAGAAAAAACCTCTTTCTTAACCCCAAAGGCAAATTACTGTTACATTGTTATGCCTTTCAGTCTTAAAAATGCGGGAGCCACTTACCAAAGATTAATGAATAAAGTTTTTTCGGATCACATTGGAAAAATCACGGAGGTCTATGTAGACAACATGCTAGTGAAGACGCAAAATGAAGAGATGTTACTATCCGACCTGACACAAGTATTCGACACCATAAGACAACACGGCATGCGACTCAATCCCACAAAATGTACCTTCGCGATAGAAGCCGGTAAATTCTTGGGTTTTATGATCACAAAAAGAGGAATCGAAGCAAACCCGGACAAGTGCAGGGCCGTACTCGACATGAAAAGCCCGACTTGTATCAAAGAGGTGCAACAACTTAACGGACGGCTGGCAGCCTTGTCTAGATTCCTGGCGGGATCTGCAATAAGATCTCTCCCCTTCTACACCACTCTAAGGAAGGGAAAGGAATTTGAATGGACAGTCGAGTGCAAGCAAGCCTTCCAAAACTTTAAAAAGTTTCTAGGACAACCACCTATATTAGGTCGGCCTCAGAAGGGGGAACCGCTCATCTTGTACCTTGCAGTGGGAAATCAGGCAATAGCTTCAGCACTGGTCCGAGAGGACAACAGTGGACAGAAACCCGTATACTTTATCATCAAAGCATTGCAATGATCCGAGCTGAACTACCAGAAAATAGAAAAATTTGCTTACGCTCTCATAATAACATCTCGCCGACTTCGCCCATATTTCCAGTCTCACACCATTAAAGTTCGAACTAACCAGCCCATAAAAGGGATCTTATAGAAAATAGACTTGGCAGGAAAAATCTTGCAATGGGCAGTCGAGCTGTCCGAACTCGACCTTCAATACGAAGCTCGGACGGCAATCAAATCTCAATACCTGGCCGACTTCATTGCGGAATTTACAGACACACCGAAATTCCCCACAGAATGGAATCTATACGTGGACGGATCCTCAAATAAAACGGGAAGTGGTGCAGGCGTAATAATCGAAAGCAACCAGGGGACCCAGATCAAACTCTCCCTCAAATTTGGATTCCCCGCCTCGAATAATCAAGCAGAATATGAGGCACTACTAGCAGGCTTGAAGATGGCTAGAGAGGTCGGAGCTCAAAAACTTATCATCTTCACAAATAACAGGTAGCTACCAAGCCAAGGACCCCAATTTGAAAAGTACCTGGATAGAACCAGGGAACAGCTCGGACAACTCGGAGAATATGAGATTCGACACATACCCCGAGAACAGAATGCCCAGGATGATGCACTCTCAAAACTAGCCAGCACCAAACCAGGAGGTAACAATAGAAGCCTTATCCAAGAAATTCTACAGAAGCCATCAATCTCGGAAGAAGAAAAGGTCCTAGCCATAACAAGTCGTGATCAGGGATGGATGACCCCCATAATTAATTACCTCACAACAAAGGCCCTCCCTACAGATGAGAAAGAGGCAAAGAAGTTAAAACGGGAAGCACAATACTATACCATCATAAATAACACTTTATACAAAAGAGGGATTTCAACACCATTGCTAAAATGCGTGCCGACTTACAATACTAAGGACATCCTAGAAGAAGTACACAGTGGCATTTGTGGCAATCACCTCGGAGCACAAGCACTCGTCAAAAAAGTACTACGGGCCGAATTCTATTGGCCAACCCTACAAAAAGAAGCCACAGACTTCGTAAAGACATGTTCGCCATGTCAGAAGCATTCCAACTTCCACACCACTCCGCCCGAGGAGCTCATCAGCGTAACCTCACCATGGCCATTTGCAAAATAGGGACTCAATCTCCTCGGACCCTTTCCCCAAGGATCCGGACAGGTCAAATTCCTCATAGTAGGAATAGACTACTTCACAAAATGGATCGAGGCAGAACCCCTAGCCAATGCCACAGCTCAAAGAAGTCGGAAATTCCTGTATCGAAATATCGTCACAAGGTTCGGAGTTCCATACTCCATCACCACAGACAATGGTACCCAATTCACAGACGCAGGCTTCAGAAAACTTGTGGCCGACCTGAATATAAAATAATAATTCACCTCTGTTGAGCATCCTCAAGCCAATGGGCAAGCCGAAGCTGCCAACAAAGTTATATTAGCAGGGATAAAATGGAGATTACAGAATGCAAAGGGAGCCTGGGCTGAGGAGATTCCACAAGTCCAATGGGCATATTGAACGACCCCACATTGCACAACAAGGGAATCACCTTTCCGATTAGCTTATGGAATGGAGGCTATGATCCCAGTAGAGGTTGAAGAAAGATCCCTTAGAGTGATCTACTACAGTGAAGAAGCCAATCCCCAACTCCCAGAAGTCTGAGAAAGAGCTCGGATAAGGGAAGAAGCATTGAAATGATGAATGGCTTTCAGATACAATCAAAAAGTAATACAGCGGACCTTCATGAAGAATGACCTCATTCTAATCCGAAATGACATTGGAACAACTCGACCCGGAGAAGGAAAACTGGCTACAAATTGGAAAGGACCCTACCGAGTTATAGACGTGCTAGGAAAGGGCTACTACAGACTTTTCGAACTCGACGTGCGAAAGCTGCCAAGGTTATGGCACGCCTACAACTTAAGAAGGTACTATAGTTAGGGAGGATAAGGGACCTTGGGACAAGGCACACTCTTTTTCCCGAAAAGGTTTTTTAACGAGGTGTCAGGCCCAAGACCTACAAACTAACCCCCACGTGTATATATTTGCATTTCTCTTAATAAAATTTTTCAGATTTTCTACAAACGTTCAAGTCGTATTATTCTAAAAACAATCATCGCCCGATTATAAAGCTACAGATCGACAGAAAGTGAAAACCAAATTCACTGCGCAATCACGATAAAAACAAGGGTTAAAACCCAAAATTCTACAAAATCGGCAAAGATGAAAATAGAATAATACAAGAAGCTATAGAAAGTGATCCATAGAAAGGACCAGACGAGATCCTTATAAAATGGATTGCTATAAAATAGCTTAAAGGCTGGCCGACACCTAAAGTCGACCAGCCCCAACAAACCAAGTTATAAGTAAAGCCCTGGAAAGAGGTCTGGCCAACCCTATAAAAGAGGATTACTATAATTTCGAAGAGCCCGACGTGACGAAGTCGGACTCCTACAAAAGGTTACAAAAGGTAATCCCTGAAAGAGACCTGAACAAAGTCCAAGAAAGAGGATTATCAAGTAACTCGACAGAGTCCGACGTGACAAAGTCGGCCCAAAAAGATAAAGTTACAAAGATAATCCCTGAAAGAGACCTAAAACAAGGTCCAAGAAAGAGAATTATCAAGTAACTCGACAAGGCCCGACATAACAAAGTCGGCCCGAAAAGATAAAGTTACAAAGATAATCCCTGAAAGAGACCTAAACAAGGTCCAAGAAAGAGGATTGTCAAGTAACTCGACAAGGCCCGACATAACAAAGTCGGCCTGGGCAGATAAAGCTACAAAAGATAAATCCATGAAAGAGACCTGAACAATGTCCAAAAAGGAGGATTATCAAAGAACTCGACAAAGCCCGACATGACGAAGTCAGCCCGGAAAAGATAAAAGGTACAAAAGAGATCTGAACAAAGGTCCAAAAGAATTACCTAGTAACAAAACAGGGACCGACGTGAGAAAGTCAGACTAAAGCTACAGAAAGTTATAAAAAGTAATCCCAAGGGGTTGCTAGAAATAACTCAAGAAAAAGATCAACTGAGGAAATCAACCAACAAAAGGGAGATGGCTCGACTCAATAGACCTTGACCTCGCCAAAAGCAATCAAAAGAGAATGAATAAAAAAACAACTCTGGAAGATTCAAGAAAGCTGCAAGCAAGCATATCGTGAAAAACAAGGCAGTTACCATAAAACAAAGACTCAAGAGGCCGCTTGGAGCCAACCCCAAGAGCCAAGAGAAACTATTTTGTTTTTCAAAATAAAGTTGCTAAAAGTAGCAACTATCAACAGTCAACAAAACACCATTTACAAAAAGTTCAAACACCCACAGACCGGGCTATGCACAAATTTATCAAGAATAATCACAGAGAGTCCAAAGGCTTCCCAGTAGCAACATCAATAGGAGGTGAAGGAGGACGAGTCTGGAGAGGCACCGCATCCACTGTCCCATCGCCTCGATTCAAGATCTGACAGTCAGAATCTGGCTCAACTACGGTCGAGGGGGCTGAAGGAACCGTCATGGTAGAAGCTTTCAGACGAGGCGCAGGAGGTGGTTCAATATCATCATCAGGATCATCCGGGACAATCTTGCCATCCTTTACTACCTTATCAAGACTAACGAGAGTCAAATCGGAACCAGGGGCAACAATCCGGATATGCTCTATCAGGTTCTCATAGGCGGCAGTCACGCTACCCACAAGATGACCCTGAAGCTCGGCATAATCAACCCGAGCAGTTTCCAAGTCATCTCGGAGATGCACCAACTCCCTATAAGCCGAGATATAGCTATCTTTATACTTCAATGCCATGTCCTCAGCCAAGTTCAAAGAAGCCGCCAAGGCGATAGAGCTAGCCTTCTCACCCTCCAGTTCCTTTTCTACTTTCACCAACTTCACCTCCAATTCCTCCTTCAGACCCTTAATCCGATCAAACTCTGATTTAGCCTCCTCCATGAAAGATTTAGTAGCATGAATTGGGATACCCTGAACAGTCCAGAAAATGGCTGCACCCATATGTGCCATCTTCACACTATTTTTGGTAATGAAATCTAGGTGCTGAAGAAGGGACACATCATCCATAGAAAGCCCACCATAAGGAGCAATCTGCTGGTCGACAAACTCAATAGCATCAAAATCCGGGGCATCCAGGTTAAAGAGCTCAGATGTTTTCTGCTTTTTCAAAGGAGGAGCACCAGAAGCAGCAGCGGAAGATTGTGAGAGATCTACCAGACGAACCCGAGAAGTAGGGACACCCTCCTCGGGCCAGGGGAACTCAGCACAGGCGGCTTCGTGATGGTTTGGGAGGACCCCTCCCCAGTCGCCTTGATTGAGATGTTTTGGGCAGCGGCTGCCTTCTTGGCCTTTTTAAAAGCCTTCATGGAGTCGTTGTTCTTCGACAATTCTGAAAAATAGGAAAGACAGAATCAACAAACAAAGCCATGGAGCACAGGAAAAAATAGAATAAACTAAAAACACGTCAGACAGTACCCAACACATTTAGGACTAAAGATGGATCCCCCAGAAATTTCTTAGTATCTAGATACGGGGGCTCCCCCCAAATATCCTCCAACACACTTACAAAGGCCTGTTCGACCTCGTCCAACATCTCCCAAGTATACCGGGACACCATGACATTCTTTTGCCACTCAAGAGGAAAAACGGGCTCCTTATTTTCATCAAGAAAAAAGGGGCGAACACCCTCAACAGCTCAAACTTTAAAGAAATAGTTTTTGAAGTCCTTAAAAGACTCGTCATACATGGCAAAGACTTTGTGCCCCTGAGAAGATCTAAAAGAAACCCAAGAAGCTTTCTTTTTTGAAGAGGCCCCAAGCTTGGCGAAACAAACAAATAGAGGAAAAGAGTTAGAGAAGGCTTGATGCCTAACTCTTGACACAGCTGCTGAAAAATCTTTATAAAACCCCACGAATTGGGATGAAGCTGGGATGGAGCAATGTTACATGACAACAACAAGTCGGTCTCAAAGGCAGAAAAAGGAAAAGTAACGTTCAACTGACTAAAGAAATACTCGTAAGCATAGAAGAAGGGACGTTCCCCCTCGAGGGAAGTAGGTAAACAGACTCTCTCGTCAGAACCAGGCGCTACAAGCTCGTAATCCCTCTCCTGGGCATCACTACCATAAACCCTATGATGCTTTCGCAGCTCTATACAAAAATCTGAGTCCACCACAGAAATACACAGAAGAACCATAGAATCCACCCAATCAGCCATGCCCTCAGGGACTTGGGAAGACGTCTCAACAATATTTTTTGCGAGAAGCCATGAGGCCAACTAGTCCTACATTAAAGAGAAGAATATTGGATTACTAAAACACATCTCGGGTAACAACAAAACAACTCGGCTACATAATCAAGCACGGTATAAGGAACAAAAGGAGACCCAGGACCTACACGAAAGATCCAGGGGCGTCCTTTGGAGGAAACCATAGAACAAAAACTCAAGGGACCTATGAGTTTACACCCCAGCAATGACCCTTCATTCTTAACCAGAAACCACCAAGAAATCCAGAAGAAAGCATACAGAAAGACGAAAAGAAAATCAAAAACATACATCATAGCGACAGTCAAGCATAGTGGTACGAAAAGATTCAAGCTTTCCAACAACAACTCAGGCAAAATCAAAACTTTATTGAAGAATCACACTCCAAAATAAAGACAGAAATGAAGAAAAGGTTCGAGCTTTCCAAGCATGCAAAATCAAGGCGTTATCAAAAGGATCAAAAGCAAAAGTAGTAGAAATAAAAAGGCGAGGAAGAAAGCAAAACCAACTTGGAAGAAGGAAGAAAACTTTGAAAAGCGAGTAGCAGAGAATCGATCACAAAGCAAAAGCACCAAAGTGAAGGCCAAAGCTTCACAGAAAGACGAGAAGTGCAGAATGAGAAATGACGAAAGAAAAGGGAAGTTACAAGGAAAAGAAAACCGTCTCTTGGATACAAAAATTTGAAAAGAGAAAAACAAGAGAAACGGAACAAATTAATGGGGGCATTAAAAACCCTCGCGCATTCCCAAGGAAAACGATAAAAGGCAAAAGCGCGTGCTTTCAGAAGAAACAGAACAGAAACGTTCCGCATTCAAAGAAAGAGCTCTACGGAAAGATAAAGTGACAAAATGCTCGAGTTCGACTTTACCCGAGAAGGCTCGAAGTCCTAAAAACCAAGACTTGGCCTCCAGATAAAAGACCGAGCTCGAGCAGGGGCATTGTTGGTGCACGAAATTGTGATCACTGCTTTTCACAACTCAAATAATCCCTAGTAATGGCCCCAAAGACTTGGTGCTCAATACCATGGCATAAACACAACTTCGCATAACTAACCAGCAAGTGCACTGGGTCGTCCAAGTAATAAACCTTACGCGAGTAAGGGTCGATCCCACAGAGATTGTTGGTATGAAGCAAGCTATGGTCACCTTGTAAATCTCAGTCAGGCAGACTCAAATGGTTATGGATGATATATGAATAAAACATAAAGATAAAGATAGAGATACTTATGTATTTCATTGGTGAGAACTTCAGATAAGCGTATGAAGATGCTTTGTCCCTTCCGTCTCTCTGCTTTCCTACTGTCTTCATCCAATCCTTCTTACTCCTTTCCATGGCAAGCTTATGCAAGGGTTTCACTGTTGTCAGTGGCTACCTCCCATCCTCTCAGTGGAAATGTTCAACGCACCCTGTCATGGCACGGCTATCCAGCTGTCGGTTCTCGATCATGTCGGAATAGAATCCAGTGATTCTTTTGCGTCTGTCACTAATGCCCCACAATCGCGAGTTTGAAGCACGTCACAGTCATTCAATCATTGAATCCTACTCAGAATACCACAGACAAGGTTAGACCTTCCGGATTCTCTTGAATGCCGCCATCAGTTCTAGCCTATACCACGAAGACTCTGATCTCACGGAATGGCTGGCTCGGTTGTCAGGCGAGCGCTCGGTTGTCAGGCGATCAACCATGCATCGTGTATCAGGAATCCAAGAGATAAACATTAGAGCCTTGTTGCTTGTAGAACGACAGTGGTTGTCAATCACGCGTTCATAAGTGAAAATGATGATGAGCGTCACATAATCATCACATTCATCAAGTTCTTGAGTGCGAATGAATATCTTGGAATAAGAACAAGCTGAATTGAATAGAAGAACAATAGTAATTGCATTAATACTCGAGGTACAGCAGAGCTCCACACCTTAATCTATGGTGTGTAGAAACTCCACCGTTGAAAATACATAAGAACAAGGTCTAGGCATGGCCGTGAGGCCAGCCCCATGATCTAAGATAGCATAAGACTAAAGATAGCTACCAAGATTCCAAGACATCAAATACAATAGCAAAAGGTCCTATTTATAGGGAACTAGTAGCTTAAGAATTACAAAGATGAGCAAATGACATAAAAATCCACTTCCGGGCCCACTTGGTGTGTGCTTGGGCTGAGCATTGAAGCATTTTCGTGTAGAGACTCTTCTTGGAGTTAAACGCCAGCTTTTGTGCCAGTTTGGGCGTTTAACTCCCACTTTGGTGCCAGTTCCGGCGTTTAACGCTGGAAATTCTGAGGGTGACTTTGAATGCCGGTTTGGGCCATCAAATCTTGGGCAAAGTCTGGACTATCATATATTGCTGGAAAGCCCCGGATGTCCACTTTCCAACGCCGTTGAGGGCGCGCCAATTGGGCTTCTGTAGCTCCAGAAAATCCACTTCGAGTGCAGGGAGGTCAGAATTCAATAGCATCTGCAGTCCTTTTCAGTCTCTGAATAAGATTTTTGCTCAGGTCCCTCAATTTCAGCCAGAAAATACCTGAAATCACAGAAAAACACACAAACTCATAGTAAAGTCCAGAAAAGTGAATTTTAACTAAAAACTAATAAAAATATACTAAAAACATACTAAAAATAATGCCAAAAAGCGTACAAATTATCCGCTCATCACAACACCAAACTTAAATTGTTGCTTGTCCCCAAGCAACTGAAAATCAAATAAGATAAAAAGAAGAGAATATGCAATGAATTCCAAAAACATCTATGAAGATCAGTATTAATTAGATGAGCAGGGCTTTTAGCTTTTTGCCTCTGAATAGTTTTGGCATCTTACTTTATCCTTTGAAATTCAGAATGATTGGCTTCTTTAGGAACTCAGAATCCAGATAGTGTTATTGATTTTCCTAGTTAAGTATGATGATTCATGAACACAGCTACTTTATGAGTCTTGGCCGTGGCCCAAAGCACTCTGTCTTCCAGTATTACCACCGGATACATACATGCCACAGAAACATAATTGGGTGAACCTTTTCAGATTGTGACTCAGCTTTGCTAGAGTCCCCAATTAGAGGTGTCCAAGGTTCTTAAGCACACTCTTTTTACCTTGGATCACGACTTTAACCGCTCAGTCTCAAGTTTTCACTTGACACCTTCACGCCACAAGCACATGGTTAGGGACAGCTTGGTTTAGCCGCTTAGGCCAGGATGTTATTCCTGTAGGCCCTCCTATCCACTGATGCTCAAAGCCTTGGATCCTTTTTATTACCCTTGCCTTTTGGTTTAAAGGGCTATTGGCTTTTTCTGCTTACTTTTTCTTTTTCTCTTCTATTTTTTTCGTTTTTCTCCTTCTCTTTTTTTTTTTTGTATTCACTGCTTTTTCTTGCTTCAAGAATCATTTTTGTGATTTTTCAGATCCTCAGTAACATGTCTCCTTTTTCATCATTCTTTCAAGAGCCAACAACTTTAACATTCATGAACCACAAATTCAAAAGACATATGCACTGTTTAAGCATACATTCAGAAACAAAAGTATTGCCACCACATCAAAATAATTAATCTGTTATAAAATCTGAAAGTCATGCAATTCTTCTCTTTTTCAATTAAGAACATTTTTTTTTATTCAAGAAAGGTGATGGATTCATAGGACATTCATAACTTTAAGGCATAGACACTAATGATCATAAGACACAAACATGGATAAACATAAAGCATAATTTTCGAAAAACAGAAAAATAAAGAACAAGGAGATTAAAGAACGGGTCCACCTTAGTGATGGCGGCTTGTTCTTCCTCTTGAAGGTCTTATGGAGTGCTTGAGCTCCTCAATGTTTCTTCCTTATCTTTGTTGCTCCTCTCTCATGATTCTTTGATCTTCTCTAATTTCATGGAGGAGGATGGAATATTCTTGGTGCTCCACCCTTAGTTGTCCCATGTTGGAACTCAATTCTCCCAGGGAGGTGTTGAATTGCTCCCAATAGTTTTGTGGAGGAAAGTGCATCCCTTGAGGTATCTCAGGGATTTCATGATGATAGGGGTCTCTTGTTTGCTCCATCCTTTTCTTAGTGATGGGCTTGTCCTCATCAATGAGGATGTCTCATTCTATGTCAACTCCAACTGAATAACAGAGGTGACAAATGAGATGAGGAAAGGCTAACCTTGCCAAGGTAGAGGACTTGTCCGCCACCTTATAAAGTTCTTGGGCTATAACCTCATGAACTTCTACTTCTTCTCCAATCATGATACTATGAATCATGATGGCCCAGTCTATAGTAACTTCGGACCGGTTGCTAGTGGGAATGATTGAGCGTTGGATAAACTCCAACCATCCTCTAGCCACGGGCTTGAGGTCATGCCTTCTCAATTGAACCGGCTTCCCTCTTGAATCTCTCTTCCATTGGGCACCCTCTTCACAAATGTCTGTGAGGACTTGGTCCAACCTTTGATCAAAGTTGACCCTTCTAGTGTAAGGATGTTCATCTCCTTGCATCATGGGCAAGTTGAATGCCAACCTTACATTTTCCGGACTAAAATCTAAGTATTTCCCCCGAACCATTGTAAGCCAATTCTTTGGGTCCGGGTTCACACTTTGATCATGGTTCTTGGTGATCCATGCATTGGCATAGAACTCTTGAACCATTAAGATTCCGACTTGTTGAATGGGGTTGGTGAGAACTTCCCAACCTCTTCTTCGAATCTCATGTCGGATCTCCGGATATTCACTCTTTTTGAGTTTGAAAGGGACCTCGGGGATCACCTTCTTCAAGGCCACAACTTCATAGAAGTGGTCTTGATGCACCCTTGAGATGAATCTCTCCATCTCCCAAGACTCGGAGGTGGAAGCTTTTGCCTTCCCTTTCCTCTTTCTAGAGGTTTCTCCGGCCTTAGATGCCATAAATGGTTATGAAAAAACAAAAAGCAATGCTTTTGCCACACCAAACTTAAAAGGTTTGCTCGTCCTCGAGCAAAAGAAGAAAGAATAGAGTAGAAGAAGAAGAAAATGGAGGATATGGAGGAGATGGCGTTGTGGTTCGGTCAAAAGGGGAAGAAGTAGTGTTTAGGGTGTGTGAAAATGAAGGAGTGAAGATGGGTTTATATAGGGATGAAGAGAGGGGTAGGGTTCGTGGGGATCCTGTGGGGTCCACAGATCCTGAGGTGTCAAGGAAAAGTCATCCCTGCACCAAATGGCATGCAAAAATGCACTTTGTGCCAATTCTGGCGTTAAATGCCGGGCTGGTGCCCATTTCTGGCGTTTAACGCCAGCTTCTTGCCCTTTTCTGGCGTTTAACGCCAGTCTGGTGCCCCTTTCTGGCGTTAAACGCCCAGAATGGTGCCAGACTGGGCGTTAAACGCCCAACTGCTATCCTTACTGGCGTTTAAACGCCAGCAAGGCCTTCCTCCAGGGTGTGCTGTTTTTCTTCCTGATTTTCATTCTATTTTTGCTTTTTTAATTGATTTTGTGACTTTTCATGATCATCAACCTACAAAAAATATAAAATAACAAAGGGAAATAGATAAAATATAACATTGGGTTGCCTCCCAACAAGCGCTTCTTTAATGTCAGTAGCTTGACAGAGGGCTCTCATGGAGCCTCACAGATACTCAGAGCAATGTTGGAACCTCCCAACACCAAACTTAGAGTTTGAATGTGGGGGTTCAACACCAAACTTAGAGTTTGGTTGTGGCCTCCCAACACGAAACTTAGAGTTTGACTGTGGGGGCTCTGCTTGGCTCTGATTTGAGAGAAGCTCTTCATGCTTCCTCTCCATGGTGACAGAGGGATATCCTTGAGCTTTAAACACAAAGGATTATTCATTCACTTGAATGATCAATTCTCCTCTGTCAACATCAATCACAGCCTTTGCTGTGACTAGGAAGGGTCTGCCAAGGATGATGGATTCATCCATGCACTTCCCAGTCTCTAGGACTATGAAATCAGCAGGGATGTAATGGTCTTCAATCTTCACCAAAACATCCTCTGCAAGTCCATACGCTTGTTTTCTTGAATTGTCTGCCATCTCTAGTGAGATTCTTGCAGCTTGTACCTCAAAGATCCCTAGCTTCTCCATTACAGAGAGAGGCATGAGGTTTACACTTGACCCTAGGTCACACAGAGCCTTCTTGAATGTCATGGTGCCTATGGTGCAAGGTATTGAAAACTTCCCAGGATCTTGTCTCTTTTGAGGTAATTTCTGCCTAGACAAGTCATCCAGTTCTTTGGTGAGCAAAGGGGGTTCATCCTCCCAAGTCTCATTACCAAATAACTTGTCATTTAGCTTCATGGTTGCTCCAAGGTATTTAGCAACTTGCTCTTCAGTGACATACTCATCCTCTTCAGAGGAAGAATACTCATCAGAGCTCATGAATGGCAGAAGTAAGTCCAGTGGAATCTCTATGGTCTCATTTTGAGCCTCAGATTCCCATGGTTCCTCATTAGGGAACTCATTGGAGGCCAGTGGACGTCCATTGAGGTCTTCCTCAGTGGCGTTCACTGCCTCTCCCTCCTCTCCAAATTCGGCCATGTTGATGGCTTTGCACTCTCCTTTTGGATTTTCTTCTGTATTGCTTGGAAGAGTACTAGGAGGGAGTTCAGTAATTTCCTTGCTCAGCTGACCCACTTGTGCCTCCAAATTTCTAATGGAGGACCTTGTTTCAGTCATGAAACTTTGAGTGGTTTTGATTAGATCAGAGACCATGGTTGCTAAGTCAGAGTGGCTCTGCTTAGAATTCTCTGTCTGTTGCTGAGAAGATGATGGAAAAGGCTTGCCATTGCTAAACCTGTTCCTTCCACCATTATTATTGTTGAAACCTTGTTGAGGTCTCTGTTGATCCTTCCATGAGAAAGTTGGATGATTTCTCCATGAAGAATTATAGGTGTTTCCATAGGGTTCTCCCATGTAATTCACCTCTTCCATTGAAGGGTTCTCAGGATCATAAGCTTCTTCTTCAGACGAAGCATCCTTAGTACTGCCTGGTGCATTTTGCATTCCAGATAGACTTTGAGAAATCAAATTGACTTGCTGAGTCAATATCTTGTTCTGAGCTAATATGGCATTCAGAGTATCAATCTCAAGAACTCCTTTCTTCTGATTTGTCCCATTGTTCACAGGATTCCTTTCAGAAGTGTACATGAATTGGTTATTTGCAACCATTTCAATTAGTTCTTGAACCTCTGTAGGCGTCTTCTTCAGATGAAGAGATCCTCCAGCAGAGCTATCCAAAGACATCTTGGATAGTTCAGAGAGACCATCATAGAAAATACCTATGATGCTCCATTCAGAAAGCATGTCAGAAGGACATTTTCTGATCAATTGTTTGTATCTTTCCCAAGCTTCATAGAGGGATTCTCCTTCCTTCTGTCTGAAGGTTTGGACTTCCACTCTAAGCTTACTCAATTTTTGAGGTGGAAAGAACTTTGCCAAGAAGGCATTGACTAGCTTTTCCCAAGAGTTCAGGCTGTCTTTAGGTTGTAAGTCCAACCATATCCTAGCTCTGTCTCTTACAGCAAAAGGGAATAGCATAAGTCTGTAGACCTCAGGGTCAACCCCATTAGTCTTGACAGTGTCACAGATTTGCAAGAATTCAGCTAAGAACTGATGAGGATCTTCCAATGGAAGTCCATGGAACTTGCAATTCTGTTGCATTAGAGAAACTAATTGAGGCTTAAGCTCAAAGTTGTTTGCTCCAATGGCAGGGATAGAGATGCTTCTCCCATAGAAGTCGGGAATAGGTGCAGTAAAGTCACCCAGCACCTTCCTTACATTGTTGGCATTGTTGTTGTTTTCGGCTGCCATGGTTTCTTCTTCTTTGAAGATTTCTGTTAGGTCCTCTACAGAGAGTTGTGCCTTAGCTTCTCTTAGCTTTCACTTCAAGGTCCTTTCAGGTTCAGGGTCAGCTTCAACAAGAATGCCTTTGTCTTTGCTCCGGCTCATATGAAAGAGAAGAGAACAAGAAAAAATGTGGAATCCTCTATGTCACAGTATAGAGATTCCTTGAGGTGTCAGAGGAACAGAAAAATAGAAGAAAGAGGTAGAAGAATTCGAATTTAGTGAGATAGAGTTCGAATTGTGCATTGAGGAGGAGTGTCACTCCATAAATAGAAGGATGTGAGAAGAGGGGAAGAGATTTTTTTTCGAAAATTAAGTTAAAAAGATTTTAAAAACATTTTGAAAAACTTGAATTGATTTTCGAAAACTAAGAGTGGAAAAGAAATCAAGTGATTTTTGAAAAAGATTTGAAATTAGAAATAAAAAAGATATGATTGAAAACTATTTTGAAAAAGATATGATTGAAAAGATATGATTTGAAAAACAATTTTTTAAAAAGATTTGATTTTAAAAATTAATGACTTGCCTAACAAGAAAAGATAAAACATTAAACCTTTCTCAACAGAAAAGGCAACATACTTGAAATGTTGAATCAAATCATTAATTGACAGCAAGTATTTTTGAAAAAGGAAAGAAATTGATTTTAAAAACATTTGATTGAAAATATATGATTTGAAAAAGATTTGATTTTGAAAAACTTTGAAAACTTGAAAAAAAATCTGAATTAAAAATAGAATCTTCCCTCTTGTGCCATCCTGGCGTTAAACGCCCAGAATGGTGCACATTCTGGCGTTTAACGCCCAAAGCTCTACCCTTTTGGGCGTTAAACGCCCAGCCAGGCACCCTGGCTGGCGTTTAAACGCCAGTTTTTCCTTCTTCCCTGGGCGTTTTGAACACCCAGCTTTTTCTGTATAATTCCTCTGCTGCATGTACTGAATCTTCAGTTCCCTGTATTATTGACTTGAAAATAGAACCAAGATCAAATAAACAATGCATGCAAGACACCAAACTTAAAATTAGACACTAGACTCAAACAAGAAACATAAAATATTTTTGGTTTTTATGATTTTGTAATTTTTTTGGATTTTTCGAAAATTAAGTGGAAAAGAAAATAAAGGTATCAAAATTCTTAATGAGAATTCCAGGAATCATGCAATATTAGTCTAAAGCTTCAGTCTAAAGGAATTAGACATGGATAGCCAAGCTTTAGCAGGACATTGCATTCAAGAGCTAAATTGATGATAATCAATCAGCTTTGGTGATGATAAGAACATCACCTTGAAACACTAGAATTCATTCTTAAGAATTCTGAAAAATACCTAATCTAAGCAACAAGATGAACCGTCAGTTGTCCATACTCGAAACAATCCCCGGCGACGGCGCCAAAAACTTGGTGCACGAAATTGTGATCACTACTTTTCACAACTCAAATAATCCCTAGTAATGGCCCCAAAGACTTGGTGCTCAATACCATGGCATAAACACAACTTCGCACAACTAACCAGCAAGTGCACTGGGTCGTCCAAGTAATAAACCTTACGCGAGTAAGGGTCGATCCCACGGAGATTGTTGGTATGAAGCAAGCTATGGTCACCTTGTAAATCTCAGTCAGGCAGACTTAAATGGTTATGGATGATATATGAATAAAACATAAAGATAAAGATAGAGATACTTATGTATTTCATTGGTGAGAACTTCAGATAAGCGTATGAAGATGCTTTGTCCCTTCCGTCTCTCTGCTTTCCTACTGTCTTCATCCAATCCTTCTTACTCCTTTCCATGGCAAGCTTATGCAAGGGTTTCACCGTTGTCAGTGGCTACCTCCCATCCTCTCAGTGGAAATGTTCAACGCACCCTGTCACGACACGGCTATCCAGCTGTCGGTTCTCGATCATGTCGGAATAGAATCCAGTGATTCTTTTGCGTCTGTCACTAACGCCCCACAATCGCGAGTTTGAAGCACGTCACAGTCATTCAATCATTGAATCCTACTCAGAATACCACAGACAAGGTTAGACCTTCCGGATTCTCTTGAATGCTTCCATCAGTTCTAGCCTATACCACGAAGACTCTGATCTCACGGAATGGCTGGCTCGGTTGTCAGGCGAGTGCTCGGTTGTCAGGCGATCAACCATGCATCGTGTATCAGGAATCCAAAAGATAAACATTAGAGCCTTGTTGCTTGTAGAACGACAGTGGTTGTCAATCACACCTTCATAAGTGAGAATGATGATGAGCGTCACATAATCATCACATTCATCAAGTTCTTGAGTGCGAATGAATATCTTGGAATAAGAACAAGCTGAATTGAATAGAAGAACAATAGTAATTGCATTAATACTCGAGGTACAGCAGAGCTCCACACCTTAATCTATGGTGTGTAGAAACTCCACCGTTGAAAATACATAAGAACAAGGTCTAGGCATGGCCGTGAGGCCAGCCCCATGATCTAAGATAGCATAAGACTAAAGATAGCTACCAAGATTCCAAGACATCAAATACAATAGCAAAAGGTCCTATTTATAGGGAACTAGTAGCTTAAGAATTACAAAGATGAGCAAATGACATAAAAATCCACTTCCGGGCCCACTTGGTGTGTGCTTGGGCTGAGCATTGAAGCATTTTCGTGTAGAGACTCTTCTTGGAGTTAAACGCCAGCTTTTGTGCCAGTTTGGGCGTTTAACTCCCACTTTGGTGCCAGTTCCGGCGTTTAATGCTGGAAATTCTGAGGGTGACTTTGAACGCCGGTTTAGGCCATCAAATCTTGGGCAAAGTATGGACTATCATATATTTCTGGAAAGCCCAGGATGTCTACTTTCCAACGCCGTTGAGAGCGCGCCAGTTGAGCTTCTGTAGCTCCAGAAAATCCACTTCGAGTGCAGGGAGGTCAGAATCCAACAGCATCTGCAGTCCTTTTCAATCTCTGAATCAGATTTTTGCTCAGGTCCCTCAATTTCAGCCAGAAAATACCTGAAATCACAGAAAAATACACAAACTCATAGTAAAGTCCAGAAAAGTGAATTTTAACTAAAAACTAATAAAAATATACGAAAAACTCAACTAAATATACTAAAAACATACTAAAAACAATGCCAAAAAGCGTACAAATTATCCGCTCATCAACTGTTCATACCCTAGGTCGAGCTATCCAACCCGGGATGTTCTACAGACAAAGCGACCGACCTCTTTCCAGGACAGGACAACCCGATCTCTTCTCAAAAAGCTCGGCCAAGTCACAGGCAGCCCAAACAAAAAGCCCAAAATAGAGGAACACGTCTCAAATCCAAGGGCGGCCCAAGCCTGTAGAGATAAAGGTGGTTCCCTTAAAGATAAGAGGACCCCCGTTAAAGATAAGATAAAGATAAGATAAGATAACTAACTTATCTTATCTAAGAAGGTCTCTTTACGCCATTATAAATACACTGGAGCACCCAAGTATAACACATACTCTGATTCTACATAAAAACCTGCTTAATACCCTTGCTAACTTAAGCATCGGAGTCCCTTGCAGGTACCACCACCCTCCGGTGACAAAGGATCAGCAACATTATCAGTCCAGCAAACCGGACACATCATCTCCGATCAGCACAGAAGATCTCGTCCGAGATCGACCTACAGTTTCAGGTAACCACCGGAACAAGGACCTTAGGGATTGGTGGACGAAATTGTGATTTATGCTTGAATTGTTGTTCGAAATTAATTCCCCAGTAATGGCTCCAAAAAACTTGGTGCTCAATACCATGGCCTAAATATAACCTCACAACTTCACTCAACTAACCAGCAAGTGTACTGGGTCGTCCAAGTAATACCTTACGTGAGTAAGGATCGATCCCACAGAGATTGTTGGTATGAAGCAAGCTATGGTCATCTTGTAAATCTCAGTCAGGCGAATAATAATTGATTATTGGGTTTTCGAAAATATAAAGAGATAATTAATTTATTAATAAAGGATAGAAATACTTATGTAATTTCATTGGTAGGAATTTCAGATAAGTGTATGGAGATACTGTATTCCTTTTGAATCTCTGCTTTCCTACTGCATCCATCGAATCCTTCTTACTCCTTTCCAAAGCAAGCTGTATGAAGGGCATCACCGTTGTCAATGGCTACATCCCATCCTCTCAGTGAAAATGGTCCAAATGCTCTGTCACAGCACGGCTAATCATATGTCGGTTCTCAATCAGGTTGGAATAGCATCCAGTGATTCTTTTGTGTCTGTCACTAACGCCCAGCCTTCAAGAGTTTGAAGCTCGTCACAGTCATTCAATCCCGGAATCCTACTCAGAATACCACAGACAAGGTTAGACTTTCTGGATTCCCATGAATGCCGCCATCAATTCTAGCTTATACCACGAAGATTCTGATTAAGGAATCCAAGAGATATGCACCCGGTCTAAGGTAGAACAGAAGTGGTTGTCAGTCACGCGCGTTCGTAGGTGAGAATGATGATGAGTGTCACGGATCATCACATTCATCAAGTTGAAGTGCAACGAATATCTTAGAATAGGAATAATTCGAATTGGATAGAAAATAACAGTAATTGCATTAAAACTTGAGGTATAGCAGAGCTCCACACCCTTAATCTATGAAGGTTCAGGCATGGCCGAGAGGCCAGCCCCCAAGCTCTAAGAACTAAACGTTCAAAGATGTCTAATACACTAGTAAAAAGTTCTATTTATAATAAACTAGCTATTAGGGTTTACAGAAGTAAGTAATTGATGCATAAATCCACTTCCGGGGCCCACTTCGTGTATTTTTGGGCTGAGCTTGATCTATCCACGAGCTGAGGCTTCTCTTGGAGTTGAACGCTAAGTTGTAACATGTTTTGGGCGTTCAACTCTGGTTCGTGACGTGTTTCTGGCGTTTGACTCCAGACAGCAACATGGAGCTGGCGTTGAGCGCCAGTTTACGTCGTCTAATCACGAATAAAGTATGGACTATTATATATTGCTGGAAAGCTCTGGATGTCTACTTTCCAACGCCGTTGAGATCTCGCCATTGGAGTTTTGTAGCTCCAAAAAATCCATTTTGAGTGCAGGGAGGTCAGATTCCAACAGCATCAGTAGTCCTTTGTCAGCCTCCTATCAGAGTTTTGCTCAAGTCCCTCAATTTCAGCCAGAAAATACCTGAAATCACAGAAAAATACACAAACTCATAGTAAAGTCCAGAAATGTGAATTTAGCATAAAAACCAATGAAAACATACCTAAAAGTAACTAGATTATATTAAAAACTACCTAAAAACAATGCCAAAAAGCGTATAAATTATCCGCTCATCACAACACCAAACTTAAATTGTTGCTTGTCCCCAAGCAACTGAAAATCAATTAGGATAAAAAGAAGAGAATAAACTATAAATTCCAAAATATCAATGAATATTAATTCTAATTAGATGAGCGGGACTTGTAGCTTTTTGCTTCTGAACAGTTTTGGCATCTCACTTTTTCCTTTGAAGTTTAGAATGATTGGCTTCTCTAGGAACTTAGAATTTCGGATAGTGTTATTGATTCTCCTAGTTAAGTATGTTGATTCTTGAACACAGCTACTTTTATGAGTCTTGGCCGTGGCCCTAAGCACTTTGTTTTCCAGTATTACCACCGGATACATAAATGCCACAGACACATGACTGGGTGAACCTTTTCAGATTGTGACTCAGCTTTGCTAGAGTCCCCAGTTAGAGGTGTCTAGAGCTCTTAAGCACACTCTTTTTGCTTTGGATCACGACTTTAATCACTCAATCTCAAGCTTTTCACTTGGACCTGCATGCCACAAGCACATGGTTAGGGACAGCTTGATTTAGCCGCTTAGGCCTGGATTTATTTCCTTGGGCCTTCCTATCCATTGATGCTCAAAGCCTTGGATCATTTTTTCCTTGCCTTTTTGGTTTTAAGGGCTATTGGCTTTTTCTGCTTGCTTTTTCTTTTTCTTTCTATTTTTTTTTCGCAAGCTTTTTACTTTTCACTGCTTTTTCTTGCTTCAAGAATCAATTTCATGATTTTTCAGATCATCAATAACATTTCTCTTTGTTCATCATTCTTTCAAGAGCCAACAATTTTAACATTCATAAACAACAAGATAAAAAATATGCACTGTTCAAGCATTCATTCAGAAAACAAAAATTATTGTCACCACATCAATATAATTAAACTAAATTCAAGGATAATTTCGAAATTCATGTACTTCTTGTTCTTTTGAATTAGAAACATTTTTTTATTTAAGAGAGGTGAAGGATTCATGGAGTTATTCATAACTTTAAGACATAGTTACTAAATACTAATGATCATGAAGTAGAGACACAAAACATAGATAAACATGAAGCATAAAAATCGAAAAGCAGAAAAATAAGAACAAGGAATGAGTTCACCTTAGTGGCGT
Source organism: Arachis stenosperma (assembly GCF_014773155.1). Taxonomy (NCBI): domain Eukaryota; kingdom Viridiplantae; phylum Streptophyta; class Magnoliopsida; order Fabales; family Fabaceae; genus Arachis; species Arachis stenosperma. The sequence continues at coordinate 90,100,592 of NC_080380.1, forward strand.
CTTCTTCTTGAAGGACCAACAATGTCCTTAAGCTCTTCTATGTCCCTTCCTTGCCTTTGTTGATCCTCCCTAATGATTTTGGTGCTCTTATCCTTAATTGCTCCCAATAATTGTGTGGAGGAAAATGTATCCCCTGAGGTATCCAGGGATTTCTTGATGAGGGAATTCCTCATGCTCTCTTGATGTGCAGTCAAATGCTCTATTACTGAGCTATGGACTCTTGAGATGAATCTCTCCATCTCCCATGACTCGGAGGTAGAAGCTTTTTGTCTTCCCATTTTTTCTTCTCTTTTTTTTTTTTGAGGTTTCTCTAGCCTTAGGTGCCATCAATGGTTATGGAAAAACAAAAAAGCTATGCTTTTACCACACCAAACTTAGAATGTTGCTCGCCCTCGAGCAAAGAAGAAAGAATGGAGGGAGAAGAAAATATGGAGGAGAGGGAGAAATGTGTATGTTTCGGCCATCTGGGTGGGAATTGAGATGTTTCTTCCATCAAACTTGGACGTGGGTTTAGTAAAATCACCAAGCATCCTCCTTGCATTATTGTTGTTGGGTTCGGCTGCCATCTCCTTCTCTTGTTCGAAAATTTCAGAAAGGTTGCCTCTGGATTGTTGTAATTTAGCTTCTCTTAGTTTCCTCTTCAGAGTCCTTTCAGGTTCAGGATCAGCTTCAACAAGAGTACCTTTTTCCTTGTTCCTGCTTATATGAAAGAGAAGAGAAAAAGAAAAGGAAGAGGAATCCTCTATGTCACAGTAAAGAGGATTCTTATTATTAGTAGAAGAAGAAAGGGGATAAGGATTAAGAAGAAGGAATAATCCAAACACACGGGTAAGGATAGGGGCAGTGATTTGAGATGAGAAGAGGTGAAGAGAAGTGTTAGTAAATAGATAAATAAATAGAAGAAGATGAGAGAGAGAATTCATAAATTAATTTTGAAAAGGAGTTAATGATTTTCGAAAATTAAATATGAGATAGAATTAAAATTAAAATTTTAAAACAATTAGTTAATTTAAAAAGAATTTTGAAAAAGGAATGAGATATTTTCGAAAATTAGAGAGGGAAAAGTAGTTAGGTGGTTTTGAAAAAGATAAGAAACAAACAAAAAGTCAAATAGTTAGTTGAAAAAGATATTAAAGTCAAATTTGAAAAGATAAGAAGATAAGAAGTAAGATAAGATATTTTGAAATCAAATTTTTGAAAAAGATAAAATTTTGAAAAAGATATGATAAAGGGATAAGATAAAAAGATATGATAAAAAGATATGGTTGAAAAAGATTTAAAATTTTTAAAATTAAAATTAATTACTTAACTAACAAGAAACTAAAAGATAAGATTCTAGAGTTTAAAGATTGAACCTTTCTTAACAAGAAAGTAACAAACTTCAAATTTTTGAATCAATCACATTAATTGTTAGTGTAATTTCGAAATTTTGAAATAAAATTAAGAAAAAGATTTTTGAAAAAATATTTTGAAATTTTCGAAATTAATAAGATAAAAATGAAAAAGATTTGATTTGAAAAAGTTTTGAAAAGATAAGATTTTTAAAATTGAAAATTTGACTTGACTTGTAAGAAACAATTAATTTTTAAAATTTTTTTGACCAAGTCAACCCAAAATTTCGAAAATTTGGAAAGAAATAAGGAAAAGATATTTTTTTATTTTTGAATTTTTGATGATGAGAGAGAAAAACATAAAAATGACTCACAACATGAAAATTATGAATCAAAACTCATGATGCATGCAAGAACACTATGAATGTCAAGATGAACACCAAGAACACTTTGAAGATCATGATGAACATCAAGAACATAATTTTGAAAAATTTTTGATGCAAAGAAAACATGCAAGACACCAAACTTAGAAATCTGTAATGCATGGACTCTAACAAACGAAAAATGCATATGAAAAACAACAAACAACACAAAACAAAAAAACATCAAGATCAAACAAGAAGACTTGTCAAGAACAACTTGAAGATCATGAAGAACACCATGAATGCATGAGTTTTCGAAAAATGCAAGAAAATTTTTAAAGCATGCAATTGACACCAAACTTAAAAGTTGACTCAAAACTCAAACAAGAAACACAAAATATTTTTTATTTTTATGATTTTATGATTTTTTTTTGTATTTTTATTATTTTTTTCGAAAATATTCTTTAGAAAAACAAAAATAAAGAAAAATTTGTTTGAAAGTTTTTTTTTTTGAAAACTTTTTGAAAAGAAAATTACCTAATGTGAGCAACAAGACGAACCGTTAGTTGTCCATACTCGAACCATCCCCAGCAACGGCGCCAAAAACTTGGTGCTCAATACCATGGTCTAAATATAACCTCACAACGTCGCTCAACTAACCAGCAAGTGTACTGGGTCGTCCAAGTAATACCTTACGTGAGTAAGGGTCGATCCCACAGAGATTGTTGGTATGAAGCAAGCTATGGTCATCTTGTAAATCTCAGTCAGGCGGATAATAATTGATTATTGGGTTTTCGAAAATATAAAGAGATAATTAATTTATTAATAAAGGATAGAAATACTTATGTAATTTCATTGGTAGGAATTTCAGATAAGTGTATGGAGATGCTGTATTCCTTTTGAATCTCTGCTTTCCTACTGCATCCATCCAATCCTTCTTACTCCTTTCCGTGGCAAGCTGTATGTAGGGCATCACCGTTGTCAATGTCTACATCCCATCCTCTCAGTGAAAATGGTCCAAATGCTCTATCACAGCACGGCTAATCATCTGTTGGTCCTCAATCAGGTTGGAATAGAATCCAGTGATTCTTTTGCGTCTGTCACTAATGCCCAGCCTTCAAGAGTTTGAAGCTCGTCAAAGTCATTCAATCCCGGAATCCTACTAGGAATACCACAGACAAGGTTAGACTTTCCGGATTCCCATGAATGCCGCCATCAATTCTAGCTTATACCACGAAGATTCTGATTAAGGAATCCAAGAGATATGCGCCTGGTCTAAGGTAGAATGGAAGTGGTTGTCTGTCACGCGCGTTCATTGGTGAGAATGATTATGAGTGTCACGGATCATCACATTCATCAAGTTGAAGTGCAACGAATATCTTAGAATAGGAATAATTCGAATTGGATAGAAAATAATAGTAATTGCATTAAAACTTGAGGTACAGCAGAGCTCCACACACTTAATCTATGGTGTGTAGAAACTCCACCGTTGAAAATACTTAAGTGATGAAGGTTCAGGCATGGCCGAGGCCAGCCCCCAAGGTCTAAGAACTAAATGTTCAAAGATGTCTAATACACTAGTAAAAAGTTCTATTTATAATAAACTAGCTACTAGGGTTTTCATCAGTAAGTAATTGATGCATAAATCCACTTTCGGGGCCCACTTGGTCTATGTTTGGGCTGAGCTTGATCTATCCACGAGCTGAGGCTTCTCTTGAAGTTGAACGCCATGTTGTAACGTGTTTTGGGCGTTCAACTCTGGTTCGTGACGTGTTTCTGGCGTTTGACTCCAGACAGCAACATGGAGCTGGCGTTGAGCGCCAGTTTACATCGTCTAATCACGAATAAAGTATGAACTATTATATATTGCTTGAAAGCTCTGGATGTTTACTTTCCAACGCTGTTGAGAGCGCGCCATTTGGAGTTTTGTAGCTCCAGAAAATCCATTTTGAGTGCAGGGAGGTCAGATTCCAACAGCATCAGTAGTCCTTTGTCAGCCTCCTATCAGAGTTTTGCTCAAGTCCCTCAATTTCAGTCAGAAAATACCTGAAATCACAGAAAAACTCACAAACTGATAGTAAAATCTAGAAATGTGAATTTAGCATAAAAACCAATGAAAACATCCCTAAAAGTAACTAGATTATATTAAAAACTACCTAAAAACAATGCCAAAAAGTGTATAAATTATCCGCTCATCAGGGATCACCTTCTTCTTGGCCACAACTTCATAGAAGTGGTCTTGATGGACCTTTGAGATAAATCTCTCCATCTCCCATGACTCGGAGGTGGAAGCTTTTGCCTTCCCTTTTCTCTTTCTAGAGGTCTCTCCGGTCTTAGGTGCCATAAATGGTTATGGAAACACAAAAATCAATGCTTTTTCCACACCAACCTTAAAAGATTTGCTCGTCCTCGATCAAAGAAGAAAGAAGGATGGAGAAGAAGAAGAAGTAGAAGAGATGGAGAGGTGTGAGTGGTGAAGAGGTGATGGGGAAAAGAAATGGAGGTGATTGGTGAGGGGTATTTGAGGAAGGGTATTATGGGAAGGTGTGAAGAAGAGAGAGAGTGAGTTGAGGTAGGTGGGGATCCTGTGGGGTCCACAGATCCTGAAGTGTCAAGGATTTCTCATCCCTGTACTATTTTGGCGTGTAAACGCCCCTTTGAGTGCCAATCCTGGCGTTAAACGCCAGGTTGTTGCCTATTTTTGGCATTTAGTGCCAGCTTTTCTTCCCTTTCTGGCGTTTAATGCCAGCTTGGTGCCCTTTTCCGGCATTAAACACCAGTCTGGTTCCCTTTTCTGGCGTTAAACATCCAGAATAGTGGCAGACTGTGCGTTTAACGCCTATTCTGCTACCTTTACTGGCGTTTAAACGCCAGTAAGCTCATCCTCCAGGGTGTGTTGTTTTCAATGTTGTTTTTGATTTTTGCTTTTGTTTTTGTGACTCCACATGATCATCCTAAAGAAAACATAAAATAACAGTGGAAAATAAAATGAAAGAGTAAATAATATAGATAAATAAAATTGGGTTGCCTTCCAATAAGTGCTTCTTTAATGTCAATAGCGTGACAGTGAGCTCTCATGGAGCCTCATAGATACTCAGAGCATGATGATGGCCTCTCAACACCAAACTTAGAGTTTGAATGTGGGGGCTCTGTTTGACTCTGTATTGAGAGAAGCTTTTCATGCTTCATCTCTATGTGTACAGAAGGAGATCCATGAGCTTTAAACACAATGTAGTCCTCATTCACTTGAAGGACCAACTCTCCTCTGTCAACATCAATTACAGCTTTTGCTGTGGCTAGGAAGGGTCTGCCAAGGGTGATGGATTCATCCTTGTTCCTACCAGTGTCTAGGATTATGAAGTCAGCAGGGATGTAAAGGCCCTCAACCTTCACTAAAACATCCTCTACAAGTCCATAAGCCTGTTTCATGGATTTGTCTGCCATCTTTAGTGAAATTATTCCAGCTTGCACCTAAAAAATTCCCAATTTCTCCATTACAGAGAGTGACATGAGGTTTATTCCTGACCCCAGGTCACACAGAGCCTTCTCAAAGGTCATGGTGCCTATGGTACAGGGTATTAAAAGTTTTTCAGGATCCGGTTTATTCTGAGGTAATGTCTGTCTAATCAAGTTATTCAGTTCATTGGTGAGCAAGGGGGGTTCATCCTCCCAAGTCTCATTACCAAATAACTTGGCATTCAACTTCATGATTGCTCCAAGGTACTTAACAACTTGCTCTTCAGTAATATCTTCATCCTCTTCAGAGGAAGAGTACTCATTAGAGCTCATGAATGGCAAAAGTAGGTTTAATAGAATCTCTATGGTGTCTGTATGAGCCTCAGATTTCCTTGGTTCCTCAAAGGGAAACTCCTTTTTGTTTAAAGGACATCCCATGAGGTTTTTCTCACTGGGAATCACATCCTCCTTACTCTCTCCAGGTTCGGCCATGTTGGCCATGGTTATGGCCTTGCACTCTCTCTTGAGATTTTCTTCTGTATTACTTGGGAGAGTGCTAGGAGGAGTTTCAGTAACCTTTTTACTCAGCTGACCCACTTGTGCCTCCAAATTTTTAATGAAGGATCTTGTTTCATTCATGAAACTTAGTGTGGTCTTAGATAGATCAGAGATTATGGTTGCTAATCCAGAATGACTGTGCTCAGGGTTCTCTGTCTGTTGCTGAGAAGATGATGGAAAAGGCTTGCTATTGCTAAACCTATTTCTTCCACTATTATTGTTGTTGAAGCCTTGTTGAGGCTTCTATTGGTCCTTCCATGAGAGATTTGGATGATTTCTCCATGAAAGATTATAGGTGTTTCCATAGGGTTCTCCCATGTAATTCACCTCTTCCATTGCAGGGTTCTCAGGATCATAAGCTTCTTCTTCAGAAGATGCTTCTTTATTACTGTTGGATGCAGCTTGCAATCCAGTCAGATTCTGAGAAATCATATTGACTTGCTGAGTCAATAATTTGTTCTAAACCAATATGGCATTCAGAGTATCAATCTCAAGAACTTCTTTATTCTGAGTTGTCCCATTGTTCACAGGATTTCCTTTAGAAGTGTACATGAACTGGTTATTTACAACCATTTCAATGAGTTCTTGAGCTTCTGCAGGCGTCTTCTTCAGATGAAGAGATCTTCCAGCAGAGCTATCCAATGACATCTTGGACAGTTCAGACAGACCATCATAGAAGATACCTATGATGCTCCATTCTGAAAGCATGTCAGAAGGACACCTTCTGATCAATTTCTTGTATCTTTCCCAAGCTTCATAGAGGGATTCACCTTCCTTTTGTTTGAAGGTTTGAACTTCCACTCAAAGCTTACTCATCTTTTGAGGTGGAAAGAATTTAGCTAAGAAGGCATTGACCAGCTTTTCCCAAGAGTTCAGGCTGTCTCTAGGTTGTGAGTTCAACCATATACTAGCTCCGTCTCTTACAGCAAAAGGGAAAAGCATTAGTCTGTAGACCTCGGGATCAACTCCATTGGTCTTAACAGTGTCACAGATTTGCAAAAATTCAGCCAAGAACTTATGAGGATCTTCCAATTGAAGTCCATGAAACTTGCAATTCATAGAAAAAAATACCTGAAATCACAGAAAAACACACAAACTCATAGTAAAGTCCAGAAAAGTAAATTTTAACTAAAAACTAATAAAAATATAATAAAAACTAACTAAAACATACTAAAAACATACTAAAAACAATGCCAAAAAGCGTATAAATTATCCGCTCATCAACCTACATGCCACAAGCACATGGTTAGGGACAGTTTGATTTAGCCACTTAGACCTGGATTTATTTCCTTGGGCCCTCCTATCCATTGATGCTCAAAGCCTTGGATCCTTTTCACCCTTGCCTTTTGGTTTAAAGGGCTATTGGCTTTTTCTACCTCTTTTGCTTTTTTTTTTCACTGCTTTTTCTTGCTTCAAGAATCAATTTCATGATTTTTCAGATCATCAATAACATTTCTCTTGTTCATCATTCTTTCAGGAGCCAACAATTTTAACATTCAAAAAATTCAATATAAAAAATATGCACTGTTCAGGCATTCATTCAGAAGACAAAAAGTATTGCCACCACAAATAAATAATTAGAATTTTCCTTATTAAGAACTCGAAAAAAAATATTGCCTCTTTATTCTAAAAATCTACTATTTTATTCATGTTTAATGATGATGAGAAAAATAAATTATAGCTTAATTGGAGATAAAATCAAAATAGATATACTAATTACAACTACTCATATATAATTTCTAAGGTAAATTCATATAAGAACAAGTATCACAGAGTTAAGTTTAAGATTAGGACTCAACAACCTTTGGTTTGGGAGATGATGGGTGCTCCTTCAACTTGTGGGGTGCTTGGTCCTTCAAGAGACAGCTTCTGGCGCTTCAGCTCCTGTATCTCTAGATATTCATCTTCTTTCATATCGAATTTAACTTCCAAGATCACTGATCTCAGACTCATTATTTTGTGGTACTAGTCTGCATGTTCTTTGGTTAAGAACTTCTCTTGATTCTAAAGTGGTTTTGGAATATTCTCTTTCTTGCATCTTAAAGTGGTTTGTTTTCCCTTAGGTGCCATGATCTTGATGAGTTTTAGCTCAGTGATCATGGAAAAACACACCAAACTTAGAGATTTGCTTGTCCTCAAGCAAAAGAAAGGAAAGGAGAGGAATAGAAGGAGAGGCAATTTCGAAAATTTTAAAAAGATAAGATATAAGATATGATTTATAAAAGATAAATATGATAAGAAAAAGATATAATTTAAAAATAAAAAAGTTGTGAATGATATTTGGAAAAGATAAATCAGAATTTTTTATTTTGAAAAAGATTTTAAAAGATAATTGAGTTTTGAAAAATTTGAAAAATAGTTGGATTGGATTGGAAAAAGATTTGTGTTTATGGATTAAGATGCATTTGATATTTTTGAAAAAGGGATTTTAGAAATTAGGATTAAAATTTTTGGAATTGAAGGATGAGATTTTGTGATAAACCACTATTTTATGGTTTATCTTGTACTCAATTGAGTGGTTTTTATCAACTCTTTACCCACTTATTCATATGATTTGCATGTTTTATATTTTCCTTCCTGATTCTGTGCTATGATTGAAAATATGCTTCTTTGGCTTTTATTTCCTTTTATTTAATCCTCTCTTATTACCATTAGATGCCTTGATATGTGTGTTAAGTGATTTCAGGAATTACAGAATAGAAATGGCTTAGAGGATGGAAAGGAAGCATGCAAAAGTGGAAGGAATACAAGAAGTTGAAGGAACTGCAAAGCTGTCAGCCTGACCCTCTCGCATTAAAACGATCATAACTTGAGCTACAAAGGTCCAAATGATGCGATTTCACTTGCGTTGGAAAGCTAACGTTCAGGGCTTCGATTTGATATATAATTCGCCATAGTGGCCGTACAGATAGGCGACACGAACGTGCGCTCCACACGGACGTGTTGCATCTGCGAATCTCATTCCACGCAAACGCGTGGATGATGCCTCCGCGTCACTCTGCCGCAACCTGTACGGACCAGATTTCACAATCAGCAATTTTTGGGCTATTTTTGACCCAGTTTTTGGCCCAGAGAACACAGATTAGAAGGTATAAAGTGGGAGAATGCATCCATTCATAATTATGCTTTCATAATTCACTTTTCATAGTTTAGATGTAGTTTTTAAAAAGAGAGGTTCTCTCCTCTCTCTTAGGATTAGGATTAGGATTTCTTTTCACTTCAGGATTATTTCATCTTCATATCAGGTTCAATATTCCTTTTATTTATTTCCTCAATTTAGTTTATGGATTTCTATGTTTAACTCAACTTCTTTATTTGGCTACAACTGCCCATGTTACATTTGATATCTTTATTAATTCATGATTTTGAGGTCTTTCAGATCTAAGATTCTTATTTAGCTTTTTATATTATTGGCTTTAATTGATTAACTGGAAGCTCTTGAGTTATCAACTATTCATGATTGATTGTTATGTCGATTAATTAATTTGAATTCCACTAACTCTAGTCTTTCCTTAGGAGTTGGCTAGGACTTGGGAATTCTAACCAATTGGTTCACTTGACTTTCCCTTGCTTACGCAAAGGTTAACTAAGTGGGATTTACTTTCATTCTCATAGGAGTAACTAGGATAGGACTTCCAAATTTTTATATCTTGCCAAGAGTTTATTTTATAGTTAATTATTTATTTTATTTGTCATTTAATTTACTTGTTCCTCACTTTCAAAACCCCAATTTACAAAACCCATAACCAATAATAAGAACATACCTAACTGCAATTTCTTGAGAAGACGACCCGATGTTTGAATAATCAGTTATCAATTTTAAAGGGTTTGTTACTTGTGACAGCCAAAACGTTGGTACGAAGGGATTTCTGTTGGTTCAGAATCTATACTTACAACGTGACTTTATAAAATTCTTTACTAGCAAAAAAAATCCCGACGTCAAAAATGGCGCCGTTGCCGGGGAATTGCAAACGTGTGTGATGAGCGGATAATTTGTACCCTTTTTGGCATTGTTTTAAGTATGTTTTTAGTATCTTTGAGTTAGTTTTTATTATATTTTTGTTAGTTTTTAGTTAAAATTCACTTTTCTGGACTTTACTATGAGTTTGTGTGTTTTTCTGTGATTTCAGGTATTTTCTGGCTGAAATTGAGGGATCTGAGCAAAAATCTGATTCAGAGACTGAAAAGGACTGCAGATGCTGTTGGATTCTGACCTCCCTGCACTCGAAGTGGATTTTCTGGAGCTACAGAAGCCCAATTGGTGCACTCTCAACGGCGTTGGAAAGTAGACATCCTGGGCTTTCCAGCAATATATGATAGTCCATACTTTGCCCAAGATTTGATGGCCCAAACCGGCATTCAAAGTCACCCTCAGGAATTCCAGCGTTAAACGCCGGAACTGGCACCAAAATGGGAGTTAAACGCCCAAACTGGCATAAAAGCTGGCGTTTAACTCCAAGAAGAGTCTCTACACGAAAATGCTTCATTGCTCAGCCCAAGCACACACCAAGTGGGCCCGGAAGTGGATTTTTATGACATTTACTCATCTCTGTACACCCTAGGCTACTAGTTTTCTATATATAGGACCTTTTACTATTGTATTTAGACATCTGGTGCACGAAATTGCAATCACACTTTTGCAATCCCGCACAACTAACCAGCAAGTGCACTGGGTCGTCCAAGTAATACCTTGCGTGAGCAAGGGTCGATCCCACGGAGATTGTCGGCTTGAAGCAAGCTATGGTTATCTTGTAAATCTTAGTCAGGATATCAGAAATTATCAGGATTGATTGTGAAAAGCAAAAGAACATGAAATAGGTACTTGTTTTGCAGTAATGGAGAATAGGTTGAGGCTTTGGAGATGCTCCATCTTCTGAATCTCTGCTTTCCTACTGTCTTCTTCATCAAACACGCAAGGCTCCTTCCATGGCAAGCTGTATGTAGGGTTTCACCGTTGTCAGTGGCTACCTCCCATCCTCTCAGTGAAACGTTCCTATGCTCTGTCACAGCATGGCTAATCATCTGTCGGTTCTCGGTCAGGCCGGAATAGAATCCATTGATTCTTTTGCGTCTGTCACTAACGCCCCGCCTGCTAGGAGTTGAAGCACGTCACAGTCATTCAGTCATTGAATCCTACTCAGAATACCACAGACAAGGTTTAGACCTTCCGGATTCTCTTGAATGCCGCCATCAGTTCTAGCTTATACCACGAAGATTCTGGTTAAGGAATCCAAGAGATATCTACTCAATCTAAAGTAGAACAGGGGTGGTTGTCAGGCACATGTTCATAGTTGAGAATGATGATGAGTGTCACGGATCATCACATTCATCCGGGTTAAGAGCAAGTGATATCTTAGAATGGAAGCAAGCATGATTGAATAAGAAACAGTAGTAATTGCATTAATCCATCAAGACACAGCAGAGCTCCTCACCCCAACCATGGGGTTTAGAGACTCATGCCGTGGAAGGTATACAATGAAATGTGTAAAAATGTCATGAGGTACAGATACAATGTCAAAAAGATCCTATTAATAGTAAATAGTATCCTAAGGTTTACAGAAATGAGTAAATGACAGAAAAATCCACTTCCGGGCCCACTTGGTGTGTGCTTGGGCTGAGCATTGAAGCATTTTCGTGTAGAGACCTTTTCTGGAGTTAAACGCCAGCTTTCATGCCAGTTTGGGCGTTTAACACCAAGTTTTATGCCAGTTCCGGCGTTTAACGCTGGAATTCCTGAGGGTAACTTTGAACGCCAGTTTGGGCCATCAAATCTTGGGCAAAGTATAGACTATCATATATTGCTGGAAAGCCCAGGATGTCTACTTTCAAACGCCGTTGAGAGCGCACCAATTGGGCTTCTGTAGCTCCAGAAAATCCACTTCGAGTGCAGGGAGGTCAGAATCCAACAGCATCTGCAGTCCTTTTCAGTCTCTGAATCAGATTTTTGCTCAGAACCTTCAATTTCAGTCAGAAAATACCTGAAATCACAGAAAAACACACAAACTCATAGTAAAGTCCAGAAAAGTGAATTTTAACTAAAAACTAACAAAAATATACTAAAAACTAACTAAAAGATACTAAAAACATACTAAAAACAATGCCAAAAAGTGTACAAATTATCCGCTCATCACAACACCAAACTTAAATTGTTGCTTGTCCCCAAGCAACTGAAAATCAAAATAGGATAAAAAGAAGAGAATATACTATAGACTCCAAAATATCAAAGAAACATAGCTCCAAATTAGATGAGTGGGACTAGTAGCTTTTTGCCTCCGAACAGTTTTGGCATCTCACTCTATCCTCTGAAATTCAGAATGATTGGCTTCTTTTAGGAACTCAGAATCCAGATAGTGTTATTGATTCTCCTAGTTAAGTATGATGATTCTTGAACACAGCTACTTTATGAGTCTTGGCTGTGGCCCAAAGCACTCTGTCTTCCAGTATTACCACCGGATACATACATGCCACAGACACATAATTGGGTGAACCTTTTTAGATTGTGACTCAGCTTTGCTAGAGTCCCCAATTAGAGGTGTCCAGGGTTCTTAAGCACACTCTTTTTGCCTTGTTGCAACTTGGTGATAGATGCTTCTAGGCTGGCCCAGTAGCCAATTTCAGGAAATTCAGGGAGGAACTCCTGCGCCCTCCTTTTGATAGAGTTGTCTTGCACTTGTCCTTCCATTGACTTCTTCTTGGTGATTGGGTGTTCAATGGGTATGAATTCATCTACTCCCATTTTTACCCCAGCCTCTTTACAGAGCAAGGAGATCAAGCTTGGGTAAGCCAGTTTGGCTTCAATGGAATTCTTATTTGCAATTGTGTAGATCTCACAAGCAATCACATGATGAACCTCCACTTCTTTTCCAAGCATAATACAATGAATCATCACTGCTCTTGATAGTTACCTCAGAACGGTTGCTAGTGGGCAGTATGGAACGCCCAATAAAGTCTAGCCAACCTCTTGCAATTGGTTGAGGTCTCCCCTCTTGAGTTGGTTTGGGACACCCTTAGAATTGGTTCCACTTAGTTCCAGGGAGGCATATGTCCTCTAGAACTTGATCCAACCCTTTATGCTCTCACCATTCTCCTATTAAAGGAGTCAGGATCATCTTGCAGTTGAGGCAACTTGAAGATTTCTCTTATTTTGTCCAGATGGAAGTACATAACTTTCCCTCTGACCATGGTTCTGTAGGTATGGTAAGCGGTTCCAGTCATTCTTGCTTATCTGTTAGCCACAGGTTTGAGTAGAATTCCTGAACCATGTTCCTTCCAACCTTGTCTCAGGATTGGTTAGAACTTCCCATCATCTGTTTCGAATTTGCTCTTGGATCCCGGATATTCATCTTCTTTCAGATCAAATTTTACTTCCGGGATCATGACCTCAGACCCATTATTTTGTGATAATGGTCTTCATGTTCTTTGGTTAAGAACTTCTCTTGATTCCAAAGATTCTTTGGATTATTCTCTTTCTTGCCTCTTAAATTGGTTTGTTTTCCCTTAGGAGCCATGATATTGATGAATCTTGGCTTAGTGATCACGGAAAAGCACACCAAACTTAGAGGTTTGCTTGTCCTCAAGCAAAAGAAAGGAAAGAAGAGAGAGAGGAGCAAATTCGAATGGTGTGGGCTATGAGGGGTCCAAACGTGTTCTTATAAGGGGGGGGAGAAGGGATTTCGAAAAAAAATAAGAATTTGAAAGAAAATTTGAGAAGATATGGAAAGGATTTGAGAAAAGGGTGAGTTTTTGAAGAAGATTTGGAATTAATTTGAGATAGATTTGAAGAATGGTTTTGATTTGTGAAGATTTGAAAGTGAATGATGAAAGGTTGAAGTGCATTTATGTAGAAGAGTATGGGTAATAAAAGGAAAGTTTGAAAAAATTTGAGTTGAAAACGAAATTGTGGTCCCCCCCACCTTTCTGGCGTTAAACGCCCAGAATGGCACCCATTCTGGCGTTTAACGCCCAATTGTTGCCCCTTTTGGGCGTTTAACGCCCAGCCAGGTGCCCTGGCTGGCGTTAAACGCCAGAAAGCCTTTGTCACTGGGCGTTTTTCTAAACGCCCAGGATTCTGCACACCTGGCGTTAAACGCCCAGAATGGTGCCCATTCTGGCGTTTAACGCCCAAAATGGCACCATTCCTGGCGTTAAACGCCCAGAATGATACCCATTCTGGCGTTTAACGCCCAAAATGCCCCTTACTGGCGTTTTTTTGCCAGTAAGCTCATTTTCTCTGCTTTTTTAGCTGAATCCTTCTGTAACTCTGTGAATTCCTTCATTTTTGATACTTGCCTCTGTAAGAACAAATCATATAACCTCCTAATGACTGGGTTGCCTCCCAGCAAGCGCTTCTTTACTGTCTTTAGCTGGACCTTTACTGAGACTCACTCAAGTCTCAGTTTTGAGCATTCCTGCTCAAAATTGCTTTCAAGATAATGCTTGATTCTCTGTCCATTAACAATGAACTTTTTGTCAGAATCAATATCCTGAAGCTCAACATATCCATATGGTGACACTCCTGTGATCACATACGGACCCCTCCATCGGGATTTGAGTTTTCCTGGAAACAATTTGAGCCTGGAGTTGAAGAGCAGAACTTTTTGTCCTGGCTCAAAGACTCTGGTTGACAACTTCTGTCATGCCACTCTTTGCCTTTTCCTTATAAATTTTTGCATTTTCAAAGGCATTGAGTCTGAACTCCTCTAGCTCATTTAACTGGAGCAGTCTTTTTTCTCCAGCTAACTGAGCATCCATGTTTAGGAATCTGGTTGCCCAGTAGGCTTTATGTTCCAGTTCCACGGGCAGATGACAGGCCTTCCCATACACCAGTTGGTATGGAGAGGTTCCTATAGGAGTCTTGAATGCTGTTCTGTATGCCCACAGAGCATCATCCAAGCTCTTTGCCCAATCCTTTCTTCGGGCTATCACAGTCCGTTCTAGGATTCTTTTTAGCTCTCTGTTAGAGACTTCAGCTTGCCCATTCGTCTGTGGATGATATGGAGTTGCCACTTTATGGCTGATTCCATATCTAACCATAGCAGAGTATAGCTGTTTTTTGCAGAAATGAGTGCCCCCATCACTGATTAGTACTCTGGGAACACCAAACCTGCTGAAGATGTGTTTCTGGAGGAATTTCAGCACGGTTTTGGTATCATTAGTGGGTGTAGCAATTGCTTCTACCCACTTAGATACATAGTCCACTGCCACCAGAATGTAAGTGTTTGAGTATGATGGTGGGAATGGACCCATGAAGTCAATTCCCCATACATCAAACAATTCTATCTCTAATATCCCTTGTTGAGGCATGGCATATCCGTGAGGCAAGTTACCAGCTCTTTGGCAACTGTCACAGTTACGCACAAACTCTCGGGAATCTTTATAGAGAGTAGGCCAGTAGAAGCCACATTGGAGGACTTTAGTGGCTGTTCGCTCACTTCCAAAATGTCCTCCATACTGTGATCCATGGCAATGCCATAGGATCCTTTGTGCTTCTTCTCTGGGTACACATCTGCGGATCACTCCGTCAGCACATCTCTTAAAGAGATATGGTTCATTCCAGAGGTAGTACTTGGCATCTGACATTAATTTCTTTCTTTGCACACTGCTGTACTCCTTGGGTATGAACCTCACAGCTTTATAATTTGCAATATCTGCAAACCATGGAGCTTCCTGAATGGCAAAGAGTTGCTCATCTGGGAAAGTCTCAGAGATCTCAGTAGAAGGGAGGGACGCCCCAGCTACTGGTTCTATTCGGGACAGATGATCAGCTACTTGGTTCTCTGTCCCTTTTCTGTCTCTTATTTCTATATCAAACTCTTGCAGAAGCAACACCCATCTGATAAGCCTGGGTTTTGAATCCTGCTTTGTGAGTAAGTATTTAAGAGCAGCATGGTCAGTGTACACAATCACTTTGGATCCTACTAGATAGGATCTAAACTTGTCAATGGCATAAACCACTGCAAGTAATTCTTTTTCTGTGGTTGTGTAATTCTTCTGTGCATCATTTAGAACACGGCTAGCATAATAAATGACATGCAGAAGTTTGTTATGCCTCTGTCCCAACACTGCACCAATGGCATGATCACTGGC
This sequence comes from Arachis stenosperma, assembly GCF_014773155.1. Lineage (NCBI taxonomy): Eukaryota > Viridiplantae > Streptophyta > Magnoliopsida > Fabales > Fabaceae > Arachis > Arachis stenosperma. Next base: position 90,116,385 of record NC_080380.1, read on the forward strand.
ATCACACATTAATTCAAATGGCAATGTCCAATCAGGTGCAGAGATGACTGGTGCTGTGACCAGCTTAGCTTTCAGGGTCTCAAACGCCTGCAGACACTGTGTGTCAAACACAAATGGTGTGTCAGCAGCTAGCAGATTACTCAGAGGTTTGGCAATTTTCGAAAAATCCTTTATGAACCTTCTGTAAAATCCTGCATGCCCCAGAAAGCTTCTGATTGCCTTAACATTGGCAGGTGGTGGTAATTTTTCAATTACCTCTACCTTTGCCTTATCCACCTCTATTCCCCTGCTTGAAATTTTGTGCCCAAGGACAATCCCTTCAGTCACCATAAAGTGACATTTCTCCCAGTTTAAAACCAGGTTAGTCTCTTGGCACCTTTTCAGGACAAGTGATAGGTGGTTCAGACAGGAGCTGAATGAGTCTCCATATACTGAGAAGTCGTCCATGAAGACTTCCAGAAATTTCTCTACCATATCTGAGAAGATAGAGAGCATGCACCTCTGAAAGGTTGCAGGTGCATTGCACAGACCAAAAGGCATCCTTCTGTAAGCAAACACGCCAGAAGGGCAGGTAAATGCTGTTTTCTCTTGGTCCTGAGGATCTACTGCAATTTGGTTGTAGCTTGAATAGCCATCCAAAAAGCAGTAATAATCATGACCAGCTAGTCTTTCTAGCATTTGGTCTATGAATGGTAAAGGAAAATGATCCTTTCTGGTGGCTGTATTGAGCCTTCTGTAGTCAATACACATACGCCACCCTGTGACTGTTCTTGTAGGAACCAGTTCATTTTTTTCATTATGAACCACTGTCATGCCTCCCTTTTTGGGGACAACTTGGACAGGGCTCACCCAGGGGCTATCAGAAATAGGATAAATAATCCCAGCCTCCAGTAATTTAGTGACCTCTTTCTGCACCACCTCCTTCATGGATGGATTTAGCCTCCTCTGTGGTTGGACCACGGGTTTGGCATTATCCTCCAACAGGATCTTGTGCATGCATCTAGCTGGGCTAATGCCCTTAAGATCACTTATGGACCACCCAAGAGCTGTCTTGTGTGTCCTTAGCACTTGAATCAGTGCTTCCTCTTCCTGTGGATTTAAAGCAGAGCTTATAATCACTGGAAAAGTGTCACCCTCTCCCAGAAATGCGTACTTCAGGGATGGTGGTAGAGGTTTGAGTTCAGGTTTGGGAGGTTTATCCTCCTCCTGAGGAATTTTCGAAAATTCCTTTGCTTCCTCTAGTTCTTCTTGATCAGGTTGAGCATCCTTGAAGATGTCCTCAAGCTCTGATTCCAGGCTTTCAGCCATATTGATCTCTTCTACCAGAGAGTCAATAATGTCAGCGCCCATGCAGTCATTTGGTGTGTCTGGATGCTGCATAGCTTTTACAGCATTTAACTTGAACTCATCCTCATTGACTCTCAGGGTTACTTCCCCTCTTTGTACATCAATGAGAGTTCGTCCAGTTGCTAGGAAAGGTCTTCCTAGAATGAGAGTTGCACTCTTGTGCTCCTCCATTTCCAACACCACAAAGTCAGTTGGAAAGGCAAAGGGCCCAACCTTGACAATCATGTCCTCTATTATGCCTGATGGGTGTTTAATGGAGCCATCAGCAAGTTGGAGGCATATCCTAGTTGGTTTGACTTCTCCAGTCAACCCAAGCTTTCTGATAGTGGATGCAGGTATTAGATTGATGCTTGCTCCAAGATCACATAGAGCTGTCTTGGTGCAAGCGCCTTCTAATGTGCATGGTATCATAAAGCTTCCAGGATCTTGAAGCTTTTCTGGTAAGCTTTTCAAAATGACTGCACTGCATTCTTCAGTGAGAAACACTCTTTCAGTTTCTCTCCAATCCTTCTTATGACTTAAGATTTCTTTCATGAACTTAGCATAAGAAGGTATTTGCTCAAGTGCCTCTGCAAACGGAATCTTTATTTCAAGAGTCCTTAGATAGTCTGCAAAGCGGGCAAATTGTTTATCCTGTTCCGCTTTGCGGAGTTTCTGAGGATAAGGCATCTTGGCTTGATATTCTTCAACCTTTGATGCTGCAGGTTTATTCCTTACAGAAGTGGTTGAAGAAGCCTTGTTAGAGGGATTATTGTCAGCACTCTCAGGTGTCTGATCCTCCCTTGGCGTCTGAACGCCAGGATTGGGTGGAAAATGGGCGTTTAACGCCAACTTTTCCCCCTTTTCTGGCGTTTGAACGCCAGAACTGGGCAAGGAATGGGCGTTTAACGCCAACTTTCCTTCCCTTTCTGGCGTTTGAACGCCAATAACATTCCTCTCTGGGCTCTTACTGTCCTCAGAGGGATTTTGAACAGTGGTTTGGTTATCCTCTGTCAATTGTTCCTTGTTTGGCTTTTTGCTCTTTTGAGCAGTGGTGTTCAGTGTTTTCCCACTCCTCAGTTGAACTGCTTGACATTCTTCTGTTATCTGTTTAGATATTTGCTGTTTTGCTTGATTCAACTGCAGTTCTATGTTCTTGTTAGCAACCTTAGTATCATGGAGCATTTCTTTAAATTCTGCTAACTGTTCTGTCATCAGGAGCAATTGTTGATTAAGCTCATTCATCTGTTCTTGAGGATTAGGATCAGTGACTAATGCCAGGACTTCCTCTTTTGGAACGAACTCTTTGCTAGAATATAAGTATTGGTTTCTAGCAACAGTGTCTATAAGCTCTTGAGCTTCTTCAATTGTCTTCCTCATGTATATAGATCCACCAGCTGAGTGGTCTAAAGACATCTGAGCTTTTTCTGTGAGCCCATAGTAGAAGATGTCTAACTGTACCCACTCTGAAAACATTTCAGAGGGGCATTTTCTAAGCATACCTCTATACCTCTCCCAGGCATTATAAAGGGATTCATTATCCTCTTGTTTAAAGCCTTGGATGTCCAGCCTTAGCTGTGTCATCCTCTTTGGAGGGTAAAAATGATTCAGGAATTTGTCTGATAACTGTTTCCATGTTTTTATGCTTGCTGTAGGTTGGTTATTCAACCACCTTTTAGCTTGATCTTTTACAGCAAATGGAAACAGTAATAGTCTGTAGACATCCTGATCTACCTCTTTATCATGTACTGTGTCAGCAATTTGTAAGAACTGTGCCAGAAACTCAGTAGGTTCTTCCTGTGGAAGACCGGAATACTGGCAATTTTGCTGCACTATGATAATGAGTTGAGGATTTAGCTCAAAGCTGCTTGCTTTGATGGGAGGTGTACAGATGCTACTCCCATATGCAGCTGTAATGGGGTTAGCATATGACCCCAGAGTCCTTTTGGACTGATCAATCCCTCTTAGGTCCATAATGGACAAAAGGGAAATGATAATGATTGCAAATAGATAAATTTTGTTTTTTGAGTTAAACGAAAAAAATTAAAATAAAATAAAAGGAAATTAAAAAAAAATTCGAAAATCAAAAGGAAAACAAAATCAAAGCAAATTGAGAACTGAATCAATTAGTTAATTAAAAAGATTTTGAAGAAAAAGCAATTAGAAAGATATGATTGAAAAGTTTTATGAAAAAGATTTGATTTTTAAAAAGAGGAAAGAGAAAAACAACAAAAAGACACCAAACTTAAAATTTTTAGAAAATCAAGCACTAATTTTCAAAAATTTTAAAGGAAAACACAAAGAGGACACCAAACTTAGAAATTTTATGAATCAAAAAGGGACTAAGAACATGCAAAATCGAAAATTTTAAAAGAAAAACAAAAGCATGCAATTGACACCAAACTTAGAATATGAAACTAGACTCAACTAAAAGACTCTAAACCAACAAAAATAAAACAGTCCTAATCTAAGCAACAAGATAAGCCGTCAGTTGTCCAAACTCGAACAATCCCCGGCAACGGCTTCAAAAACTTGGTGCACGAAATTGCAATCACACTTTTGCAATCCCGCACAACTAACCAGCAAGTGCACTGGGTCGTCCAAGTAATACCTTGCGTGAGCAAGGGTCGATCCCACGGAGATTGTCGGCTTGAAGCAAGCTATGGTTATCTTGTAAATCTTAGTCAGGATATCAGAAATTATCAGGATTGATTGTGAAAAGCAAAAGAACATGAAATAGGTACTTGTTTTGCAGTAATGGAGAATAGGTTGAGGCTTTGGAGATGCTCCATCTTCTGAATCTCTGCTTTCCTACTGTCTTCTTCATCAAACACGCAAGGCTCCTTCCATGGCAAGCTGTATGTAGGGTTTCACCGTTGTCAGTGGCTACCTCCCATCCTCTCAGTGAAAACGTTCCTATGCTCTGTCACAGCATGGCTAATCATCTGTCGGTTCTCGGTCAGGCCGGAATAGAATCCATTGATTCTTTTGCGTCTGTCACTAACGCCCCGCCTGCTAGGAGTTTGAAGCACGTCACAGTCATTCAGTCATTGAATCCTACTCAGAATACCACAGACAAGGTTTAGACCTTCCGGATTCTCTTGAATGCCGCCATCAGTTCTAGCTTATACCACGAAGATTCTGGTTAAGGAATCCAAGAGATATCTACTCAATCTAAAGTAGAACAGGGGTGGTTGTCAGGCACATGTTCATAGTTGAGAATGATGATGAGTGTCACGGATCATCACATTCATCCGGGTTAAGAGCAAGTGATATCTTAGAATGGAAGCAAGCATGATTGAATAAGAAACAGTAGTAATTGCATTAATCCATCAAGACACAGCAGAGCTCCTCACCCCCAACCACGGGGTTTAGAGACTCATGCCGTGGAAGGTATACAATGAAATGTGTAAAAATGTCATGAGGTACAGATACAATGTCAAAAGATCCTATTAATAGTAAACTAGTATCCTAAGGTTTACAGAAATGAGTAAATGACAGAAAAATCCACTTCCGGGCCCACTTGGTGTGTGCTTGGGCTGAGCATTGAAGCATTTTCGTGTAGAGACCTTTTCTGGAGTTAAACGCCAGCTTTCATGCCAGTTTGGGCGTTTAACACCAAGTTTTATGCCAGTTCCGGCGTTTAACGCTGGAATTCCTGAGGGTAACTTTGAACGCCAGTTTGGGCCATCAAATCTTGGGCAAAGTATAGACTATCATATATTGCTGGAAAGCCCAGGATGTCTACTTTCAAACGCCGTTGAGAGCGCACCAATTGGGCTTCTGTAGCTCCAGAAAATCCACTTCGAGTGCAGGGAGGTCAGAATCCAACAGCATCTGCAATCCTTTTCAGTCTCTGAATCAGATTTTTGCTCAGAACCTTCAATTTCAGTCAGAAAATACCTGAAATCACAGAAAAACACACAAACTCATAGTAAAGTCCAGAAAAGTAAATTTTAACTAAAAACTAACAAAAATATACTAAAAACTAACTAAAAGATACTAAAAACATACTAAAAACAATGCCAAAAAGTGTACAAATTATCCGCTCATCAACATCTTTTGATCACTTGAGATCTCTAGATTATCTTGGTAGCTATCTTTGAGTTTCATGCTATCTTAGATCATTTGGGAGGCTGGCCATTCGGCCATGCCTAGACCTTGTTCTTATGTATTTTCAACGGTGGAGTTTCTACACACCATAGATTAAGGTGTGGAGCTCTGCTGTACCTCGAGTATTAATGCAATTACTATTGTTCTTCTATTCAATTCCGCTTGTTCTTTGTCCAAGATATCACTTGTTCTTCAACTTGATGAATGTGATGATCCGTGACACTCATCATCATTCTCACTTATGAACAAAGTGACTGACAACCACTCTGTTCTACAAGCAACAAGGCTCTAGTGTTTATCTCTTGGATTCCTGATACACGATGCATGGTTGATCGCCTGACAACCGAGTGCTCGCCTGACAAACGAGCCAGCCATTCTGTGAGATCAGAGTCTTCGTGGTATAGGCGAGAACTGATGGCGGCATTCAAGAGAATCCGGAAGGTCTAACCTTGTCTGTGGTATTCTGAGTAGGATTCAATGATTGAATGACTGTGACGTGCTTCAAACTCCTAGCAGGCGGGGCGTTAGTGACAGACGCAAAAGAATCACTGGATTCTATTCCGGCCTGACCGAGAACCGACAGCTGATTAGCCATATGCTGTGACAGAGCATAGGAACATTTTCACTGAGAGGATGGGAGGTAGCCACTGACAACGGTGAAACCCTTGCATAAGCTTGCCATGGAAAGGAGTAAGAAGGATTGGATGAAGACAGTAGGAAAGCAGAGAGACGGAAGGGAAGGCATCTTCATACGCTTATCTGAAGCTCTCACCAATGATATACATAAGTATCTCTATCTTTATCTTTATGCTTTATTCATCATCTATACCCATTTGAGTCTGCCTGACTGAGATTTACAAGGTGACCATAGCTTGCTTCATACCAACAATCTCCGTGGGATCGACCCTTACTCACGTAAGGTATTACTTGGACGGCCCAGTGCACTTGCTGGTTAGTTGTGCAAAGTTGTGTAGTGATCACAATTTCGCGCACCAAGTTTTTGGCGCCGTTGCCGGGGATTGTTCTTGTGTATGGACAACTGACGGTTCATCTTGTTGCTTAGATTAGGTATTTTTCTTCGGAGTTCTTAAGAATGAATCCTAGAGTTTCATGATGATCTGCTGAAATCTGGCTGGCTGAGAAGCCATGTCTAATCTTATTGGACCGAGGTTTCAACTAATCATCACAATAGCTTGTTGATTTCTATCAATCTTGCTATTGGAGCAATGATCTGCTAAGGCTTGGCTGGCCATTGGCCATGTCTAGTGCTTTGGACCGAAGCTTTCTTTGGAAGCTTGGCTGGCTGTGAAGCCATGTCTAATTCCTGGACCGGAGTCTTAGACTAGCATTGCAATGATTCCTGGAATCCAAATTGAGAATTCTGAAACCTTTATTTTCTATTTTCATATAATTTTCGAAAAAAGCACAAAAAAATTACAAAACCATAAAAACCAAAAAAAAGATTTTATGTTTCTTGTTTGAGTCTAGTGTCTAATTTTAAGTTTGGTGTCTTGCATGCCTTGTTTATTTGACCTTGGTTCTATTTTCAAGTCAATAGTACAGGGGACTGAAGATTCAGAACATGCAGCAGAGGAATTACACAGAAAAAGCTGAGCGTTCAGAACGCCCAGTGAAGAAGGACAGACTGGCGTTTAAACGCCAGCCAGGGTACCTGGTTGGGCGTTTAACGCCCAAAAAGGTAGCATTTCTGGGCGTTTAACGCCAGGATGGCAAAAGGGGGAAGATTTTGTTTTCAAATCAAATTTTTTTTCAAGTTTTCAAAGTTTTTCAAAATCAAATCTTTTTCAAATCATATCTTTTCAATCAAATGTTTTCAAAATCAATTTCTTTCTTTTTTTTTAAAGATACTTACTAACAATTAATGATTTGATTGAACATTTTAAGTATGTTGCCTTTTTTGTTGAGAAAGGTTTAATGTTTGAATCATATCTTTTCTTGTTAGGCAAGTCATTAATTTTTAAAATCAATTCTTTTTAAAATTGTTTTCAAAATCATATCTTTTCAATCATATCTTTTTAAAACCATAACTTTTCAATCATATCTTTTTAATCACATCTTTTTCAAAACTAGTTTTCAATCAAATCTTTTTGATTTCTAATTTCAAAATCTTTTTCAAAAAAATTACTTGATCTCTTTCTCACTCTTGTTTTCAAAAATCAAATTAAAGTTTTTCAAAATGTTTTTAAAATCTTTTTAACTTAATTTTCCAAAATTACTTCCCCTCTTCTCACATCCTTCTATTTATGAACTAACTCTATTCCTTAATGCAAAATTTGAACTCCATCTTCTTTGATAAGTTCGAATTTTCTACTTCTGTCTTCTACTTTTCTTTTCCTCTGACACCTCAAGGAATCTCTATACTGTGACATAGAGGATTCCACATTCTCTTGTTCTTTTCTCTTTCATATGAGCAGGAACAAAGACAAAGGCATTCTTGTTGAAGCTGACCCTGAACCTGAAAGGACCTTGAAGCGAAAGCTAAGAGAAGCTAAAGCACAATTCTCTGTAAAGGACCTGACCGAATTCTTCAAAGAAGAAGAACACATGGCAGCCGAAAACAACAACAATGCCAACAATGCAAGGAAGGTGCTGGGTGACTTTACTGCACCTACTCCCGACTTCTATGGGAGAAGCATCTCTATCCCTGCCATTGGAGCAAACAACTTTGAGCTTAAGCCTCAATTAGTTTCTCTAATGCAACAGAATTGCAAGTTCCATGGACTTCCATTGGAAGATCCTCATCAGTTCTTAGCTGAATTCTTGCAAATCTGTGACACTGTCAAGACTAATGGGGTAGACCCTGAGGTCTACAGACTTATGCTATTCCCTTTTGCTGTAAGAGACAGAGCTAGGACATGGTTGGACTCCCAACCTAAAGAAAGCCTGGACTCATGGGAAAAGCTAGTCAATGCCTTCTTGGCAAAGTTCTTTCCACCTCAAAAATTGAGTAAGCTTAGAGTGGAAGTCCAAACCTTCAGACAGAAGGATGGAGAATCCCTCTATGAAGCTTGGGAAAGATACAAACAATTAATCAAAAAATGTCCTTCTGACATGCTTTCTGAATGGAGCATCATAGGTATTTTCTATGATGGTCTCTCTGAACTGTCCAAGATGTCTTTGGATAGCTCTGCTGGAGGATCTCTTCATCTGAAGAAGACGCCTACAGAGGCTCAAGAACTCATTGAAATGGTTGCAAATTTCCAATTCATGTACACTTCTGAAAGGAATCCTGTGAACAATGGGACAAGTCAGAAGAAAGGAGTTCTTGAGATTGATGCTCTGAATGCCATACTGGCTCAGAACAAGATATTGACTCAACAAGTCAATTTGATTTCTCAAAGTCTGTCTGGAGTGCAAAATGCACCTGGCAGTACTAAGGATGCTTCATCTGAAGAAGAAGCTTATGATCCTGAGAACCCTTCAATGGAAGAGGTGAATTACCTAGGAGAACCCTATGGAAACACCTATAATTCTTCATGGAGAAATCACCCAAATTTCTCATGGAAGAATCAAGAGAGACCTCAACAAGGTTTCAACAATAATGGTGGAAGAAATAGGTTTAGCAATGGCAAGCCTTTTCCATCATCTTCTCAGCAACAGACAGAGAATTCTAAGCAGAACCCCTCTGACTTAGCAACCATGGTCTCTAATCTAATCAAAACCACTCAAAGTTTCATGACTGAAACAAGGTCCTCCATTAGAAATTTGGAGGCACAAGTGGGACAGCTGAGCAAGAAAGTTACTGAACTCCCTCCTAGTACTCTCCCAAGTAATACAGAAGAAAATCCAAAAGGAGAGTGCAAGGCCATCAACATGGCCGAATTTGGAGAGGAAGGAGAGGAAGTGAACGCCACTGAGGAAGACCTCAATGGGCGTGCACTGACCTCCAATGAGTTCCCAAATGAGGAACCATGGGAATCTGAGGCTCAAAATGAGACCATAGAGATTCCATTGGACTTACTTCTGCCTTTCATGAGCTCTGATGAGTATTCCTCCTCTGAAGAGGATGAGTATGTCACTGAAGAGCAAGTTGCTAAATACCTTGGAGCAATCATGAAGCTAAATGACAAGTTATTTGGAAATGAGACTTGGGAGGATGAACCCCCTTTGCTCACCAAAGAACTGGATGACTTGTTTAGGCAGAAATTACCTCAAAAGAGACAAGATCCTGGGAAGTTCTCAATACCTTGTACCATAGGCACCATGACCTTCAAGAAGGCTCTGTGTGACTTAGGGTCAAGTGTAAACCTCATGCCTCTCTCAGTAATGGAGAAGCTAGGGATCTTTGAGGTACAAGCTGCAAGAATCTCACTAGAGATGGCAGACAACTCAAGAAAACAAGCTTATGGACTTGTAGAGGATGTATTGGTGAAGATTGAAGACCATTACATCCCTACTGATTTCATTGTCCTAGAGACTGGGAAGTGCATGGATGAATCTATCATCCTTGGCAGACCCTTCCTAGCCACAGCAAAGGCTGTGATTGATGTTGATGGAGGTGAACTGATCGTTCAAGTGAATGAAAAATCCTATGTGTTTAAGGCTCAAGGATATCCCTCTATCACCATAGAGAGGAAGCATGAAGAGCTTCTCTCAAATCAGAGTCAAACAGAGCCCCCACAGTCAAACTCTAAGTTTGGTGTTGGGAGGCCACAACCAAACTCTAAGTTTGGTGTTGAACCCCCACATTCAAACTCTAAGTTTGGTGTTGGGAGGTTCCAACATTGCTCTGAGTATCTGTGAGGCTCCATGAGAGCCCTCTGTCAAGCTACTGACATTAAAGAAGCGCTTGTTGGGAGGCAACCCAATGTTATATTTTATCTATTTTCTTTTGTTATTTTTTGTTATTTTGTAGGTTGATGATCATAAGAAGACACAAAATCAATTGAAAAAGCAAAAACAGAATGAAAAACAGGAAGAAAAACAGCACACCCTGGAGGAAGAACCCACTGGCGTTTAAACGCCAGTGAGGCTAGCAGTTGGGCGTTTAACGCCCAGTCTGGCACCATTCTGGGCGTTTAACGCCAGAAAGGGGCACTAGACTGGCGTTAAACGCCAGAAAAGGGCAAGAACCTGGCGTTAAACGCCAGGAATGGGCATCAGCCCGGCGTTTAACGCTAGAAATGGCTCAAAACATGATTTTGAATGCCATTTGGTGCAGGGATGACTTTTCCTTGACACCACAGGATCTGTGGACCCCACAGGATCCCCACTAACCCACCACTCTCTCTCTTCTTCTTCACCCATTCACCAATCACCTCAACTCCTCTTCCCCAAAAACCATTCACCTATCAAATCCCATCTTTCTCTTCACCACTCACATCCATCCTTCATAAAACCCCACCTACCCTACCATTCAAATTCAAACCACTTTCCCTCCCAAACCCACCCATAATGGCCGAACCCTACCCCTCCCCTCTCCTATATATACCCTTCTTCACCCCTTCATTTTTACCCAACCTAAACACCACTTCTCTCCCTCTTTGGCCGAACACTAAGCCACTCCCTTCTTCCTCATTTCTTCTTCTTCTACTCTCTTCTTTCTTCTTTTGCTCGAGGACGAGCAAACCTTTTAAGTTTGGTGTGGTAAAAGCATTGCTTTTTGTTTTTCCAGAACCATTTATGGCATCTAAGGCCGAAGAAACCTCTAGAAAGAGGAAAGGGAAGGCAAAAGCTTCCACCTCCGAGTCATGGGAGATGGAGAGATTCATCTCAAGGGTGCATCAAGACCACTTCTATGAAGTTGTGGCCTTGAAGAAGGTGATCCCCGAGGTCCCTTTTTCACTCAAAAAGAGTGAATATCCGGAGATCCGACATGAGATCCGAAGAAGAGGTTGGGAAGTTCTCACCAACCCCATTCAACAAGTCGGAATCTTGATGGTTCAAGAGTTCTATGCTAATGCATGGATCACCAAGAACCATGATCAAAGTGTGAACCCGGATCCAAAGAATTGGCTTACTATGGTTCGGGGGAAATACTTGGATTTTAGTCCGGAAAATGTAAGGTTAGCATTCAACTTGCCCATGATGCAAGGAGATGAACATCCTTACACTAGAAGGGTCAACTTTGATCAAAGGTTGGACCAAGTCCTCATAGTCATATGTGAAGAGGGCGCACAATGGAAGAGAGATTCAAGAGGGAAGCCGGTTCAATTGAGAAGGCATGACCTCAAACCCGTGGATAGAGGATGGTTGGAGTTTATCCAACGCTCAATCATTCCCACTAGCAACCGGTCCGAAGTTACTATAGACCGGGCCATCATGATTCATAGCATCATGATTGGAGAAGAAGTGGAAGTTCATGAGGTTATAGCCCAAGAACTCTATAAGGTGGCGGATAAGTCCTCTACCTTAGCAAGGTTAGCCTTTCCTCATCTCATTTGTCACCTCTGTTATTCAGTTGGAGTTGACATAGAGGGAGACGTCCTTATTGATGAGGACAAGCCCATCACTAAGAAAAGGATGGAGCAAACAAGAGACCCCTCTCATCATGAGATCCCTGAGATACCTCAAGGGATGCACTTTTCTCCACAAGACTATTGGGAGCAACTAAACACCTCCCTAGGAGAATTGAGTTCCAACATGGGACAACTAAGGGTGGAGCACCAAGAGCATTCCATCCTCCTCCATGAAATTAGAGAAGATCAAAGAATCATGAGAGAGGAGCAACAAAGACAAGGAAGAGACATTGAGGAGCTCAAGCACTCCATAAGACCTTCAAGAGGAAGAACAAGCCGCCATCACTAAGGTGGACCCGTTCTTTAATCTCCTTGTTCTTTAATTTTCTGTTTTTCGAATTTTAGTACTTTATGTTTGTCCATGTTTGTGTCTTGTGATCATTAGTGTCTTAGTGCCTATGCCTTAAAGTTATGAATGTCCTATGAATCCATCACCTTTCTTGAATAAACAATGTTCTTAATTGAAAAAGATAAGAATTGCATGAATTTTGAATTTTATAACAGTTTAATTATATTGATGTGGTGGCAACACTTTTGTTCTCTGAATGTATGCTTGAACAGTGCATATGTCTTTTGAATTTGTGGTTCATGAATGTTGGCTCTTGAAAGAATGATGAAAAAGGAGACATGTTACTGAGGATCTGAAAAATCATAAAAATGATTCTTGAAGCAAGAAAAAGCAGTGAATACAAAAAAAAAACGAAAAGAGAAAAAGAAAGAAAAAGAAAGAAATAAAGTTGTGATCCAAGGCAATAAGAGTGTGCTTAAGAACCCTGGACACCTCTAGTTGGGGACTTTAGCAAAGCTGAGTCACAATCTGAAAAGGTTCACCCAAGTATGTGTCTGTGGCATGTATGTATCCGGTGGTAATACTGGAAGACAGAGTGCTTTGGGCCACAGCCAAGACTCAATAAGTAGATGTGTTCAAGAATCATCATACTTAACTAGGAGAATCAATAACATTATCTGGATTCTGAGTTCCTAAAGAAGCCAATCATTCTGAGTTCCAAAGGATAGAGTGAGATGCCAAAACTGTTCAGAGGCAAAAAGCTAAAAGCCCCGCTCATCTAATTAATTCTGATCTTCATAGATGTTTTCGGAGTTCATTACATATTCTCTTCTTTTTATCCTATTTGATCTTCAGTTGCTTGGGGACAAGCAACAATTTAAGTTTGGTGTTGTGATGAGCGGATAATTTGTACCCTTTTTGGCATTGTTTTTAGTATGTTTTTAGTATCTTTGAGTTAGTTTTTATTATATTTTTGTTAGTTTTTAGTTAAAATTCACTTTTCTGGACTTTACTATGAGTTTGTGTGTTTTTCTGTGATTTCAGGTATTTTCTGGCTGAAATTGAGGGATCTGAGCAAAAATCTGATTCAGAGACTGAAAAGGACTGCAGATGCTGTTGGATTCTGACCTCCCTGCACTCGAAGTGGATTTTCTGGAGCTACAGAAGCCCAATTGGCGCGCTCTCAACGGCGTTGGAAAGTAGACATCCTGGGCTTTCCAGAAATATATGATAGTCCATACTTTTCCCAAGATTTGATGGCCTAAATCGGCGTTCAAAGTCACCCTCAGGAATTCCAGCGTTAAACGCCGGAACTGGCACCAAAATGGGAGTTAAACGCCCAAACTGGCATAAAAGCTGGCGTTTAACTCCAAGAAGAGTCACTACACGAAAATGCTTCATTGCTCAGCCCAAGCACACACCAAGTGGGCCCGGAAGTGGATTTTTATGACATTTACTCATCTCTGTACACCCTAGGCTACTAGTTTTCTATATATAGGACCTTTTACTATTGTATTTAGACATCTTTTGATCACTTGAGATCTCTAGATCATCTTGGTAGCTATCTTTGAGTTTCATGCTATCTTAGATCATTTGGGAGGCTGGCCATTCGGCCATGCCTAGACCTTGTTCTTATGTATTTTCAACGGTGGAGTTTGTACACACCATAGATTAAGGTGTGGAGCTCTGCTGTACCTCGAGTATTAATGCAATTACTATTGTTCTTCTATTCAATTCCGCTTGTTTTTTGCCCAAGATATCACTTGTTCTTCAACTTGATGAATGTGATGATCCGTGACACTCATCATCATTCTCACTTATGAACAAAGTGACTGACAACCACTCTGTTCTACAAGCAACAAGGCTCTAGTGTTTATCTCTTGGATTCCTGATACACGATGCATGGTTGATCGCCTGACAACCGAGTGCTCGCCTGACAAACGAGCCAGCCATTTCGTGAGATCAGAGTCTTCGTGGTATAGGCGAGAACTGATGGCGGCATTCAAGAGAATCTGGAAGGTCTAACCTTGTCTGTGGTATTCTGAGTAGGATTCAATGATTGAATGACTGTGACGTGCTTCAAACTCCTAGCAGGCGGGGCGTTAGTGACAGACGCAAAAGAATCACTGGATTCTATTCCGGCCTGACCGAGAACCGACAGCTGATTAGCCATATGCTGTGACAGAGCATAGGAACATTTTCACTGAGAGGATGGGAGGTAGCCACTGACAACGGTGAAACCCTTGCATAAGCTTGCCATGGAAAGGAGTAAGAAGGATTGGATGAAGACAGTAGGAAAGCAGAGAGACGGAAGGGAAGGCATCTTCATACGCTTATCTGAAGCTCTCACCAATGATATACATAAGTATCTCTATCTTTATCTTTATGCTTTATTCATCATCTATACCCATTTGAGTCTGCCTGACTGAGATTTACAAGGTGACCATAGCTTGCTTCATACCAACAATCTCCATGGGATCGACCCTTACTCACGTAAGGTATTACTTGGACGACCCAGTGCACTTGCTGGTTAGTTGTGCAAAGTTGTGTAGTGATCACAATTTCGCGCACCAGTGTGCCTTATTATTGGTTATTGTAAATATTTTTTAAAAAAAAAATTTCAGATTTTAAAATTTTTATCTTATCTTATCTTATTTTTCAAAAATTATATCTTTTTTTTCAAAATCTTATCTTATCCTCTTTCAAAAAAATCATATCTTTTTCAAAATATCTTCTTTTTGTTAGTTTTTGTTTTTATTTTCTCCTACTACTATGAACTCTCACCCCTTTGGCTATGAGTCTGGTTACAACTATGTTGTAGGAAGAGAAAGCTATAACATGAATATGCATCAAGGTCAGACCAATCAAAGATGGACGGAGCCAAGAGGATCTGATCAACCCTTTAGGCAACAACACCTTCCAAGATATCACAGACAAAGACCATCCTACAATGCATACCAAGCTGATAGATATGGTGGACCGCCTAGTAGCTACCAACAAGCCCCACCGTATGCTCAGAGACCATCCTCACAACATAACTTTGAACCACCACACTCACAAGCCCCTTTCCACCATTCACCTCCATATGACCCCAATCCTTATTCACCACACCAACCACCATATGAACCATACCCAGAACCACCACCTCAATATACACCATCTCCATATCCTTATCAAGAGGAACCATGATGCGAGCAGAAATTGGCGAATTAAAAATTATTAAAATATATACGTTGCAAGTATAGTTCTTAACTCGCCCGAAATCCACTTATCAATTTAGAAAGGTGTCACAGAAATTTAAAATTAAAATACTGGGAGTATGAATCCCAGGTTGTCTCCCAACGAGTTGCAGGAAAGTGTGTTGTTTTATTAATCAGATGTTTTCAGAAAAAAGGTTTGAGTTGAGTAAACGGGAAATTAAATTGGAGAATTTGAATAATATAAATAAAAACCTTGACTGGGAGTTGATTAGTTGGAAGTCCACTGTTG
The DNA here is from genome assembly GCF_014773155.1 of Arachis stenosperma. Lineage (NCBI taxonomy): Eukaryota > Viridiplantae > Streptophyta > Magnoliopsida > Fabales > Fabaceae > Arachis > Arachis stenosperma. The sequence continues at coordinate 90,132,081 of NC_080380.1, forward strand.
TTGGATTACTCTCTAGATTAATTGATAATTAAAGATTATACTGTTTGGTTATCTCTTACTAGGTAAGGGAAAGTCAAACAAGTTGGGATGCTATGCCCGTTCACAAGTTGCAACCCACTTAATTAAAAGGGATTGGTGTTAGTGACTAGAGGGCAAGCCAACAATAACCCAATTATAATCTTTCTTTCAAGCCTTCCAACTCAAGGGTTCCTTTCAATCAACTCCCCATCAAGTTAGGGAACTACTCGCTCATTGTGAATGTAAAATTCATAACATATGAAAAGGAATTAAGGAAAGACATTGTAAATAAAAATAAAAAATAATCAATTAAAAATAAAAGTAATCCTTGTATTAAATAATCCTAAAAATATTCCAATGGAAAAATTAAACAAAGCAAAGGACATGGAAGAGTAAAGCCAAGTAAAGAAAACAAACTAGAATGACGAAGTCTTGATGAGGTACTAACTCTTCTCAGTATCCCAATGCAAAAAGTGGTAGAAAAATAAAATCCTAAGAACTATGAATGTCTAGAGAGAAAAACCTAGAGGAGGAGTAAAAACTAGATCTAAAACTAAAACTCTGTAGAATGAATTGTTATTCTGGTTTCTGCATGTTCTCTGGCTCTAGTTGTAACGACCCAATTTTCAGTATGCCTAGGACACACCAGAAACTGAGTGCTACCAATTTGTCTTCCTAGTTATTATCTATTATTTATCATATGAGCCTGATTCGTTGTTAAAAGCGTAGTTAATTTGCGAGGTGTATTTTTTTTTGAAAACGTTTGGATTAATAAACATAATCATTTACAATCAATTCACAAATAATAACAGATAAAACAGTTATAAACAACCACACATAAATACATCACAAGCAGCTAACAAGATTCAGTGATCCAGCCTTTATTAGAATATAGACTGTTAGTTAGAACACCCCTAGATATAGCTAGATAATAACTATATACATATATATACATACAACATCCCAGGTCCTGACCTGTTCAAGAGGTCCCTAAGCTGGCACCCAGGCTAGCCTAGACTCTATACTCACCTAGTCCCTCTAAACTACTAAAGCGAGGGAAAGTACGTTCTAAGTCTTCAAAACTCAAGTCAGGTGGAACATCATCAAAAGGTAGAACATCATTTGTTACTCCTCTGCACGATCAGACATTGCCATATGACGTCTCTCTGGTACCTCATCAAGTAGCCACACAACGGGAGTCTCGTACACAGGATTCAGGTTAAAGTGCGCATACGAACGGGGTGCAGACGTTGGCTGGTCTCACAGTATATACATATACATAGATAAAGAGATTCACCCTAGACTCAGAAGACTACCTAGAGCGGAATTCTCTTTACGAACGGTCATCAGTGAACTATGGAAGGGTACTCATGCTTCCATCTGGAGGGGGAAGGGAGAGAGAAGGGGTAAGAACTGGGGAGTTCTTAGTAGGGTCGGGGTTATTAGTTACGTTCATTAATTTTGTGTTGTTTAGCAGACTAATAACAGAATATAGAGAAGTAGTAAACAGAAGACAGATAAATAGAGAAAATAGAAAAAACAGAAAAAGATCACAAACAGAAGAATACAAGAAAGTAAAACACAGACACAAACACGGAGAATAGAATACAAACAAAGAAAGCATACATTCACGCAACAATCATAATAGAGAAAATGCACAACCAAGTATGATGCATGTCTAGTCCTAGCGCAGGTAATGAGCTCATTTGTCGGTTACATACCCGCTCCCGACGTTACCCAGCAACCTTTGTCTGGATAAGGCTTTCCTGTTGGCAATAACCACTGCGAGCAACCTTTGTCTTGCAGGGTATCCACTGCAAGCAACCTTTGTCTTGCAGGGCGGCACTTATTAGCCAATATACGCCCAACACACTGTAAGCAACCTCTGTCTTACAGTTGCAACAACACACTCACTGTAAGCAACCTCTGTCTTACAGGAGCACAACACACTCACTGTAAGCAACCTTTGTCTTACAGGAGCACATTCATCTTGATACCTCTGTAAGCAACCTCTGTCTTACAGCAAAGCATTATAGCAAGGTATCCCAGGAAAGCGTTCTCAGTGGTCGTACCACCATCTATCTGACTGCCTCTCTGCACCAGATTCTTACATAATCATTATCATTATCATCATTCATTATCATTCTCATTATTCATCGTCACTTTCACATTCTTATACAGTACCTCTTTCTTTCCCTGTTCAATCACAACACAACAACTTTCTATAGGTGAACTTCGGCCTATAGAAATGGCACCTCTGTAAGTGAACTTCGGCTTACAGAAAAGGCGCCCCTGTAAGTGAACTTCGGCTTACAGGTATCATAACTCTCTATAGGTGAACTTCGGCCTACAGGAGCAACACCCTGAGATGCACAATTGATATTCACTGTAGGTGAACGTGGGCCTACAGGACCTCTAGGGCCAATGGAAAAGCAGCAGATGAACATACAACAGAACATCATGCCACAAGGCTTAACTCTTTATTCGTATACTCTTCTCCTCTATTCTTTTTGTTATATTACTCTTTTCTCATTATCTCTTTACTCTGTTCTCTGTATCTTTTTACTCTGCTCTAGTTACTCTTTTCTCTGCTTAACTTATGTATTTAAAGCTTATGTAAATCTCGGTATGAATAGTTCGCCTGTCCCAAGTATAGGTTCATTAAGTCTATACTGAAACAGTTTAACTTTTCATATAATACCTAACCCTAGTCGCAACTCAAGGACTAACTATGTTGCCCTAGTTCGTTCACTAATGTCTGTCTGTTTTTCTGTCATTAAAACTTTACAGACTTTTTCTTCAATTTTTATCTTTTCTTTAACTTTTTATCTTTTCTTTTATCTTTACCTCACTAATATGTTCTTACCACTCCCTAAGTGTTTTATGAAGGTAATTATGAGATTCTGCACTTAAAGTTGTCTTTCTAAAGCTTTTACAGAAAACTGCCTTTTCTGCATTATTTTATTATTTTTATTAAAATATTATTTTTAATTAAATATTATTATTTAATATTTTATTATTATTTATTATTTTATTATTATTTTTCGAAAATTAACTTACCTTTTACCTTTAACCTTTAAAATTCACTTTTTACCCCGGTAACTTTTAATATTTCTACTTTAACCACCCTAACTTTCAGAAATTACCAAATAACCCCTTAAACACCAAAATAATTACTTCCTTGCCCTTTCTAAGATCTAAAAGGTGTTCTTCAATGTTCTTCACCACACTCAAAGTGTTCTTCATGTTCTTCATATATTCTTCAAATTCTTTCTCTGTTTTTACCCGTTTTTCAGTCTTTTCAGCAACCGATTTTTACCATAATTCAAAATAAAATTGCAGCCACTAAAACCCCATCATTTCTACATGATTTCAACACAAATTGAACCCCAATTTAAGCCTAGGGTTTCGTTTTTCCAGCTGCTCCAAGAACATGAACATAAAGCTTGAATTTCATCAAATTTCATCAAAATTTCACCAAATTTTCACCAAGAATCAATCATATATGCAACCAATTTTTAGCACAGCCAATTTATACAACATTCACACAAATCAAACACAAATAATCAAGATTAATTTCGTGACACCCTACCTGGTTTTGCTGCTCCTAATTCAATCAAACTTTCAGGTGGTCCTTAAGCACTTTTTCCTCCTAAAACACATCAAGAAAACACATTTTTACCCATGTTTCCTTGAAACCGAATTGAAGAGGGAGGGAGACAGCTATCTCACCTTATTTCCAGCCTTGATAATTCACATGGTTATGTAGAGAAAGAAGAGAGGATCATTTTGGTGAAATCGGTGTTTTGATTTGAGTTTTAGTTCAGAAGAAATCAAGCTTTGAAGATTTATGAACTAAGAACTTTCTCTCCTTTTTCTCTTGGTGATTTTCGGCCACAATGAGCAAATGAGGCAGCCTTGGGGGTTTTGGGGGTGTAGGGTGAGTTGTGATTGGTTGGCTTGGAGGTGGGTGGTGCACGAAATTGTGATCAATACTTTTCAAAACACAAACAATCCCTAGTAATGGCTCCAAAGACTTGGTGCTCAATACCATGGCATAAACACAACTTCGCACAACTAACCAGCAAGTGCATTGGGTCGTCCAAGTAATAAACCTTACGCGAGTAAGGGTCGATCCCACGGAGATTGGTAGTATGAAGCAAGCTATGGTCATCTTGTAAATCTCAGTCAGGCAGACTCAAATGGGTATGGTGATGAACGAAAATAACATAAAAGATAAAGATAGAGATACTTATGTATATCATTGGTGAGAGCTTCAGACAAGCGTATGAAGATGCTTTCCCTTTCGCCTCTCTGCTTTCCTACAGTCTTCATCCAATCCATCTTACTCCTTTCCATGGCAAGCTCGTGTAGGGTTTCACCGTTGTCAATGGCTACCTCCCATCCTCTCAGTGAAAATACGTCCCTGATGCTCTGTCACAGCATAGGCTAATCATCTGTCGGTTCTCGGTCCGGCCGGAATAGAATCCAGTGATTCTTTTGCGTCTGTCACTAACGCCCCGCCTTTCGGAGTTTGAAGCACGTCACAGTCATTCAATCATTGAATCCTACTCAGAATACCACAGACAAGGTTAGACCTTCCGGATTCTCTTGAATGCCGCCATCAGTTCTTGCCTATACCACGAAGACTCTGATCTCACAGAATGGCTGGCTCGTTTGTCAGGCGAGCACTCGGTTGTCAGGCGATCAACCATGCATCATGCAATCAGAAATCCAAGAGATATTCACCAAGCCTCGAATGCTTGTAGAACAAGAATGGTTGTCAGTCACCTTGTTCATAGGTGAGAATGATGATGAGTGTCAATCATCACCTTCATCAAGTTGAATAACAAGTGATATCTTGGACAAAGAACAAGCGGAATTGAATAGAAGAACAATAGTAATTGCATTAATACTCGAGGTACAGCAGAGCTCCACACCTTAATCTATGGTGTGTAGAAACTCCACCGTTGAAAATACATAAGAACAAGGTTTAGGCATGGCCGAATGGCCAGCCTCCCAAAGTGAGTTCAATCATCAAAACATGATCAAAAGACTCTCTATATCTATTACAATAGTAAAAGGTCCTACTTATAGAAAACTAGTAGCCTCCGGTGTACAAAGATGAGTAAATGACATAAAAATCCACTTCCGGGCCCACTTGGTGTGTGCTTGGGCTGAGCAATGAAGCATTTTCGTGTAGAGACTTCTCTTGGAGTTAAACGCCAGCTTTTATGCCAGTTTGGGCGTTTAACTCCCAATTAGGTGCCAGTTCCGGCGTTTAACGCTGGAATTTCTGTAGGTGACTTTGAACGCCGGTTTGGGCCATCAAATCTTGGGCAAAGTATGGACTATCATATATTGCTGGAAAGCCCAGGATGTCTACTTTCCAACGCCGTTGAGAGCGCGCCAATTGGGCTTCTGTAGCTCCAGAAAATCCACTTCGAGTGCAGGGAGGTCAGAATCCAACAGCATCTGCAGTCCTTTTCAGTCTCTGAATAAGATTTTTGCTCAGGTCCCTCAATTTCAGCCAGAAAATACCTGAAATCACAGAAAAACACACAAACTCATAGTAAAGTCCAGAAAAGTGAATTTTAACTAAAAACTAATAAAAATATATTAAGAACTCAATTAAAACTACTAAAAACATACTAAAAACAATGCCAAAAAGCGTACAAATTATCCGCTCATCACAACACCAAACTTAAATTGTTGCTTGTCCCCAAGCAACTAAAGATCAAATAAGATAAAAAGAAGAGAATATGCAATGAACTCCAAAAACATCTATGAAGATCAGTATTAATTAGATGAGCGGGGCTTTTAGCTTTTTGCCTCTGAATAGTTTTGGCATCTCACTTTATCCTTTGGAACTCAGAATGATTGGCTTCTTTAGGAACTCAGAATCCAGATAGTGTTATTGATTCTCCTAGTTAAGTATGATGATTCTTGAACACAGCTACTTTATTGAGTCTTGGCTGTGGCCCAAAACACTCTGTCTTCCAGTATTACCACCGGATACATACATGCCACAGACACATAATTGGGTGAACCTTTTCAGATTGTGACTCAGCTTTGCTAAAGTCCCCAATTAGAGGTGTCCAGGGTTCTTAAGCACACTCTTATTGCCTTGGATCACAACTTTATTTCTTTCTTTCTCTTTCCTTTTTTCTCCCTTTTTTTTTCGTTTGCTTTTTGCTTCTCTTTTTTTTTTTGTGTTCACTGCTTTTTCTTGCTTCAAGAATCATTTTTATGATTTTTCAGATCCTCAGTAACATGTCTCCTTTTTCGTCATTCTTTCAAGAGCCAACATTCATGAACCACAAATTCAAAAGACATATGCACTGTTCAAGCATACATTCAGAGAACAAAAGTGTTGCCACCACATCAAAATAATTAAACTGTTATAAAATTCAAAATTCATGCAATTCTTGTTCTTTTCAATTAAGCACGTTTTTATTTAAGAAAGGTGATGGATTCATAGGACATTCATAACTTTAAGGCATAGACACTAAGACACTAATGATCATAAGACACAAACATGGATAAACATAAGCACTAAAATTCGAAAAACAGAAGAATAAAGAACAAGGAAATCAAGGAACGGGTCCACCTTTAGTGATGGCGGCTCTTCCTTCCTCTTGAAGGTCCTATGGAGTGCTTGAGCTCCTCAATGTCTCTTCCTTGCCTTTGTTGCTCCTCTCTCATGATTCTTTGATCTTCTCTTATTTCATGGAGGAGAATGGAGTGTTCTTGGTGCTCCACCCTTAGTTGTCCCATGTTGGAACTCAATTCTCCTAGGGAGGTGTTTAGTTGCTCCCAATAGTTTTGTGGAGGAAAGTGCATCCCTTGAGGCATCTCAGGGATCTCATGATGAGAGGGGTCTCTTGTGTGCTCCATCCTTTTCTTGGTAATGGGCTTATCCTCATCAATGGTGATGTCTCCCTCTATGTCAACTCCAACTGAATAACAGAGGTGACAAATGAGGTGAGGAAAGGCTAACCTTGCCAAGGTAGAGGACTTATCCGCTACCTTGTAGAGTTCTTGGGCTATAACCTCATGAACTTCCACTTCTTCTCCAATCATGATGCTATGGATCATGATGGCCCGGTCTAAAGTAACTTCGGACCGGTTGCTAGTGGGAATGATTGAGCGTTGGATAAACTCCAACCATCCTCTAGCCACGGATTTGAGGTCATGCCTTCTCAATTGAACCGGCTTGCCTCTTGAATCTCTCTTCCATTGTGCGCCCTCTTCACATATGATTGTGAGGACTTGGTCCAACCTTTGATCAAAGTTGACCCTTCTTGTGTAAGGATGTTCATCTCCTTGCATCATAGGCAAGTTGAACGCCACCCTCACACTTTCCGGACTAAAATCCAAGTATTTCCCCCGAACCATAGTAAGATAATTCTTTGGATCCGGGTTCATACTTTGATCACGGCTCTTGGTGATCCATGCATTGGCATAGAACTCTTGAACCATCAAGATTCCAACTTGTTGAATGGGGTTGGTAAGTACTTCCCAACCTCTTCTTTGGATCTCATGGCGGATCTCCGGATATTCACCCTTTTTGAGTAAAAAGGGGACCTCGGGGATCACCTTCTTCAAGGCCACAACTTCATAGAAGTGGTCTTGATGCACCCTTGAGATGAACCTATCCATCTCCCATGACTCGGAGGTGGAAGCTTTTGCCTTCCCTTTCCTCTTTCTAGAGGTTTCTCCGGCCTTGGATGCCATAATGGTTATGGAAAAACGAAAAAGCAACGCTTTTACCACACCAAACTTAAAATGTTTGCTCGTCCTCGAGCAAAAGAAGAAAGAAGAGAGTAGAAGAAGAAGAAATGAGGAAGAGGGAGATGGTGGTGTATTCGGCCAAAGAGGGGGAGAAGTGGTGTTTTGGTTGTGTGAAAATGAAGGAGTGAAGAAGGGTATTTATAGGAGAGAGGGGAGATGGGGTTCGGCCATATTGGGTGGGTTTGGGAGGGAAAGTGGTTTGAATTTGAAGGGTGAGGTTGGTGGGGTTTTATGAAGGATGGATGTGAGTGGTGAAGAGAAAGATGGGATTTGATAGGTGAAGGGGTTTTGGGGAAGAGGTATTGAGGTGATTGGTGAATGGGGGAAGAAGAGAGAGTGGTGGTGGGGTTGGTGGGGATCCTGTGGGGTCCATAGATCCTGTGGTGTCAAGGAAAAGTCATCCCTGCACCAAATGTTGCTCAAAATCACGTTTTGAGCCATTTCTGGCGTTAAACGCCGGGCTGGTGCCCATTCCTGGCGTTTAACGCCAGGTTCTTGCCCTTTTCTGGCGTTTAACGCCAGTCTGGTGCCCCTTTCTGGCGTTAAACGCCCAGAATGGTGCCAGACTGGGCGTTAAACGCCCAACTGCTAGGTTTACTGGCGTTTGAACGCCAGCAACATCTTCCTCCAGGGTGTGCTGATTTTCTTCCTGTTTTTCATTTTGTTTTTGCTTTTTCAATGGATTTTGTGACTTCTTATGATCATCAACCTACAAAAAACATAAAATAACAAAAGAAACTATATAAATTATAATCATTGGGTTGCCTCCCAACAAGCGCTTCTTTAATGTCAGTAGCTTGACAGAGGGCTCTCATGGAGCCTCACAGATACTCAGAGCAATGTTGGAACCTCCCAACACCAAACTTAGAGTTTGAATGTGGGGGTTCAACACCAAACTTAGAGTTTGGTTGTGGCCTCCCAACACCAAACTTAGAGTTTGACTGTGGGGGCTCTTCTTGACTCTGATTTGAGAGAAGCTCTTCATGCTCCATCTCTATGGTGACAGAGGGATATCCTTGAGCCTTAAACACAAAGGATTCTTCATTCACTTGAATGATCAATTCACCTCCATCAACATCAATCACAGCCTTTGCTGTGGCTAGGAAGGGTCTGCCAAGGATGATGGTTTCATCCATGCACCTCCCAGTCTCTAGGACTATGAAATCAGTAGGGATGTAATGGTCTTCAATCTTAACCAAAACATTCTCTACAAGTCCATAAGCTTGTTTTCTGGAGTTGTCTGCCATCTCTAGTGAGATTTTTGCAGCTTGTACCTCAAAGATCCTTAGCTTCTCCATTACTGAGAGAGGCATGAGGTTTACACTTGACCCTAAGTCACAGAGAGCCTTCTTGAAGGTCATGGTGCCTATGGTACAAGGTATGGAAAACTTCCCAGGATCTTGTCTCTTTTGAGGTAATTTCTGCCTAGACAAGTCATCTAGCTCTTTGGTGAGCAAAGGAGGTTCATTCTCCCAAGTCTCATTTCCAAATAACTTGTCATTTAGCTTCATGATTGCTCCAAGGTATTTAGCAACTTGCTCTTCAGTGACATACTCATCCTCTTCAGAGGAAGAATACTCATCAGAGCTCATGAAAGGCAGAAGTAAGTCCAATGGAATCTCTATGGTCTCATTTTAAGTCCCAGATTCCCATGGTTCCTCATTGGGGAACTCGTTGGAGGCTAGTGCACACCCATTGAGGTCTTCCTCAGTGGCGTTCACTTCCTATCTATCCTCTCCAAATTCGGCCATATTGATGGCTTTGCACTCTCCTTTTGGATTTTCTTCTGTGTTGCTTGGGAGAGTACTTGGAGGGAGTTCAGTAACTTTCTTGCTCAGCTGTCCCACTTGTCCTTCCAAATTTCTAATGGAGGACCTTGTTTCATTCATGAAACTTTGAGTGGTTTTAATTAGATCAGAGACCATGGTTGCTAAGTCAGAGGGGTTCTGCTTAGGATTCTCTGTCTGTTGCTGAGAAGATGATGGAAAAGGTTTGCCATTGTTAAACCTGTTTCTTCCACCATTATTATTGAAACCTTGTTGAGGTCTCTCTTGATTCTTCCATGAGAGATTTGGGTGATTTCTCCATGAAGAATTATAGGTGTTACCATAGGGTTCTCCTAGGTAATTCACCTCTTCCATTGAAGGGTTCTCAGGATCATAAGCTTCTTCCTCAGATGAAGCCTCCTTAGTACTGCTTGGTGCATTTTGCATTCCAGACAGACTTTGAGAAATCAAATTGACTTGTTGAGTCAATATTTTGTTCTGAGCCAATATGGCATTCAGAGCATCAATCTCAAGAACTCCTTTCTTCTGACTTGTCCCATTGTTCACAGGATTCCTTTCAGAAGTGTACATGAATTGGTTATTTGCAACCATTTCAATGAGCTCTTGAGCTTCTGTAGGCGTCTTCTTCAGATGAAGAGATCCTCCAGCAGAGCTATCCAAAGACATCTTGGACAGTTCAGAGAGACCATCATAGAAAATACCTATGATGCTCCATTCAGAAAGCATGTCAGAAGGACATTTTCTGATTAATTGTTTGTATCTTTCCCAAGCTTCATAGAGGGATTCTCCATCCTTCTGTCTGAAGGTTTGGACTTCCACTCTAAGCTTACTCCATCTTTGGGGTGGAAAGAACTTTGCCAAGAAGGCATTGACTAGCTTTTCCCAAGAGTCCAGGCTTTCTTTAGGTTGAGAGTCCAACCATATTCTAGCTCTGTCTCTTATAGCAAAAGGGAATAGCATCAGTCTATAGACCTCAGGGTCAACCCCATTAGTCTTGACTGTGTCACAGATTTGCAAGAATTCAGCTAAGAATTGATGAGGATCTTCCATTGGAAGTCCATGGAACTTGCAATTCTGTTGCATTAGAGAAACTAATTGAGGCTTAAGCTCAAAGTTGTTTGCTCCAATGGCAGGGATAGAGATGCTTCTCCCATAAAAATCAGGAGTAGGTGCAGTAAAGTCACCTAGCACCTTCCTTGCATTGTTTGCATTATTGTTGTTTTCGGCTGCCATGTCTTCTTCTTCTTTGAAGAATTCGGTCAGGTCCTCTAAAGAGAGTTGTGCTTTGGCTTCTCTTAGCTTTCTCTTCAAGGTCCTTTCGGGTTCAGGGTCAGCTTCAACAAGAATGCCTTTGTCTCTGCTCCTGCTCATATAAAAGAGAAGAGAACAAGAAAATGTGGAATCCTCTATGTCACAGTATAGAGATTCTTTGAGGTGTCAGAGGAAAAGAGAAATAGAAAGAAGAAGGAGAAGAAGAATTCGAACTTTAATTAACTAAGGTTCGAATTGTGCATTGAGAGGGAGTGGTACTCCATAAATAGAAGGATGTGGGAAGGAGGGAAGTAATTTTTTCGAAAATTAATTAAAATATTTTGAAAAACATTTTTGAAAAACACTAATTGATTTTCGAAAACAAAAGTGGAAAAGAAATCAAGTGATTTTTGAAAAAGGATTTGAAATTAGAAGTTAAAAAGATTTGATTGAAAACTTATTTTGAAAAAGATGTGATTAGGAAGATATGATTGGTTTTAAAAAATGTGATTGAGAAGATATGATTTGAAAAACATTTTTAAAAAGATTTGATTTTAAAAATAAATGACTTGCCTAACAAGAAAAGATATGATTCAAACATAAAACCTTCCTCAACAGAAAAGGCAAAAAATGTTCAATCAAATCATTAATTGTTAGTAAGTATCTTTGAAAAAGGAAAGAAATTGATTTTGAAAACATTTGATTGAAAAGATATGATTTGAAAAAGATTTGATTTTGAAAAACTTTGAAAACTTGAAAAAATTGATTTTGAAAACAAAATCTTCCCCCTAGCACCATCCTGGCGTTAAACGCCCAGAATGGTATCCATTCTGGCGTTTAACGCCCAAAATGCACCCTTTTTGGGCGTTAAACGCCCAACCAGGTACCCTGGCTGGCGTTTAAACGCCAGTCTGCCTTCTTCACTGGGCATTTTCGAATGCCCAGCTTTTTCTGTATAATTCCTCTGCAGTATGTTCTGAATCTTCAATTCTCTGTATTATTGACTTGAAAAGACACAAATTAAAAATATTTTTGGATTTTTAATAATCAAAATGCAACAAGAATCAAATAACAATGCATGCAAGACACCAAACTTAGCAGTTTGTATACTACTGACACTACATGAGACACATAAACACTCAAGTCAAGAGAATTCAAAGATCAGAGTAAGAAATCATCAAGAATTACTTGAAGATCCTTAAGACACAAGAATGAATGCATGCAATTGACACCAAACTTAAGATGAGACACTAGACTCAAGCAAGAAATATTTTTGGTTTTTATGATTTTCTAATTTTTTTTGTGTTTTTCGAAAATTAAGTGAAAACATCAAAATTCTTAATGAGAATTCCAGGAATCAGTGCAATGCTAGTCTAAGACTCCGGTCCAGGAATTAGACATGGCTTCACAGCCAGCCAAGCTTTCAAAGAAAGCTTCGGTCCAAAACACTAGACATGGCCAAAGGCCAGCCAAGCCTTAGCAGATCACTGCTCCACAAGCAAGATCAACAAGCTCTTGTGATGATAAGTTGAAACCTCGGTCCAATGAAATTAGACATGGCCTTACAGCCAGCCAGATTTCAGCAAATCATCATGAAACTCTAGAATTCATCTTCAAGAATTTCGAAAAAAAATAAATGCCTAATCTAAGCAACAAGATGAACCGTCAGTTGTCCATACACAAGAACAATCCCCGGCAACGGCGCCAAAAACTTGGTGCACGAAATTGTGATCAATACTTTTCAAAACACAAATAATCCCTAGTAATGGCTCCAAAGACTTGGTGCTCAATACCATGGCATAAACACAACTTCGCACAACTAACCAGCAAGTGCACTGGGTCGTCCAAGTAATAAACCTTACGCGAGTAAGGGTCGATCCCACGGAGATTGGTGGTATGAAGCAAGCTATGGTCATCTTGTAAATCTCAGTCAGGCAGACTCAAATGGGTATGGTGATGAACGAAAATAACATAAAAGATAAAGATAGAGATACTTATGTATATCATTGGTGAGAGCTTCAGACAAGCGTATGAAGATGCTTTCCCTTTCGCCTCTCTGCTTTCCTACAGTCTTCATCCAATCCATCTTACTCCTTTCCATGGCAAGCTCGTGTAGGGTTTCACCGTTGTCAATGGCTACCTCCCATCCTCTCAGTGAAAATACGTCCCTGATGCTCTGTCACAGCATAGGCTAATCATCTGTCGGTTCTCGGTCCGGCCGGAATAGAATCCAGTGATTCTTTTGCGTCTGTCACTAACGCCCCGCCTTTCGGAGTTTGAAGCACGTCACAGTCATTCAATCATTGAATCCTACTCAGAATACCACAGACAAGGTTAGACCTTCCGGATTCTCTTGAATGCCGCCATCAGTTCTTGCCTATACCACGAAGACTCTGATCTCACGGAATGGCTGGCTCGTTTGTCAGGCGAGCACTCGGTTGTCAGGCGATCAACCATGCATCATGCAATCAGAAATCCAAGAGATATTCACCAAGCCTCGAATGCTTGTAGAACAAGAATGGTTGTCAGTCACCTTGTTCATAGGTGAGAATGATGATGAGTGTCAATCATCACCTTCATCAAGTTGAATAACAAGTGATATCTTGGACAAAGAACAAGCGGAATTGAATAGAAGAACAATAGTAATTGCATTAATACTCGAGGTACAGCAGAGCTCCACACCTTAATCTATGGTGTGTAGAAACTCCACCGTTGAAAATACATAAGAACAAGGTCTAGGCATGGCCGAATGGCCAGCCTCCCAAAGTGAGTTCAATCATCAAAACATGATCAAAAGACTCTCTATATCTATTACAATAGTAAAAGGTCCTACTTATAGAAAACTAGTAGCCTCCGGTGTACAAAGATGAGTAAATGACATAAAAATCCACTTCCGGGCCCACTTGGTGTGTGCTTGGGCTGAGCAATGAAGCATTTTCGTGTAGAGACTTCTCTTGGAGTTAAACGCCAGCTTTTATGCCAGTTTGGGCGTTTAACTCCCAATTAGGTGCCAGTTCCGGCGTTTAACGCTGGAATTTCTGTAGGTGACTTTGAACGCCGGTTTGGGCCATCAAATCTTGGGCAAAGTATGGACTATCATATATTGCTGGAAAGCACAGGATGTCTACTTTCCAACGCCGTTGAGAGCGCGCCAATTGGGCTTCTGTAGCTCCAGAAAATCCACTTCGAGTGCAGGGAGGTCAGAATCCAACAGCATCTGCAGTCCTTTTCAGTCTCTGAATAAGATTTTTGCTCAGGTCCCTCAATTTCAGCCAGAAAATACCTGAAATCACAGAAAAACACACAAACTCATAGTAAAGTCCAGAAAAGTGAATTTTAACTAAAAAATAATAAAAATATATTAAGAACTCAATTAAAACTACTAAAAACATACTAAAAACAATGCCAAAAAGTGTACAAATTATCCGCTCATCAGTGGGTTAAAATAATATTAAAATATCTCTGGTGTATAACTACTAAAACTAGGTGTATCGGAACACTTGCAAAAACATCTCTAAAAATTATTTTCTGAGCTACTAGCATAAATGACACTAGTAACATATTTATTATGAGAATAAAACATGAATAATGAGGCCTTAGCATTGCTAAAGTCATCAGAGAGTGCTGGTGCTAAGCTGCACCAGTAAATCGTAAATCCGGTTAAACCGATTTTCTGTTTTTAACTAAAACTGACCAGGTAACCTTATAATATCATTCAAGAAACTTTTATTACTAATATAATGATAATATTACCCTATTATCTCTCTTCTCTCATGAATCGAGTCCAGTTCGTCAAACTGAGACTATCTACGAAAAACCGGATCAAAACTCCTAACCGATACGGTTCAAAAACTATGTTCGTCGTGTCCGCGTTATCGAGCTTGCCTTGGAAAAGGTTCTAGCTTAAGGAGGACATAATGACAATGAGGATTGAGATACTTGATAATATATCAAAGCTTCTCCCCTTACTGATCCTCCGGAGTTCTCCGTACTTTCAGAAAAGATCTCGCGTACTCGAAAAATCAGGGTTGTTACACTAGTCTGCTGTTCTGGACCGAAAACTGGGTCAAAATAAGGTCCAAAATGGCCCCCAGCGAATTCTGTAGATTATGCAGATCGCGCTCGTCACGCGATCGCGTCATCCATGCGGACCCGTCATTTGCGTTTTTCCCTGCCACGCGGTCGCGTCGTCCACGCTTCCGCGTCACTTGTGCTTTTTCAATCCGCGCGGTCGCATGAGCCATGCGGCCGCGTCACTGCGATTTCTTCTCTTTCGCGCGAACGCATGAGCCATGCGGCCGCGTCACTTCTCGCTGGTTATCTCCTCAATTTCTCGTGTTCCTTCCATTTTTGCTAGCTTCCTTTCCAATCTCCAACTCATTCATGCCCTATAAAGCCTGAAACACTTAACACACTGATTACGGCATCGAATGGAATAAAGAAGAATTAAAATGCATAATTAAAAGTCTCTAGGAAGCAGTTTTCAATCATGTAATAATTTTAGGAAGGAAATACAAATGCATGCTAAATTAATGAATAAATGGGTAAGGATCATGATAAAACCACACAATTAAACACAATATAAACCATAAAATAGTGGTTTATCAACCTCCCCACACTTAAACATTAGCATGTCCTCATGCTTAACTGAAGGAGATAAGATAAATAAGTATGAACATATAGAAACTCATGCAATACAATGCAACCTATATATATGAATGCAACTATATGATTCTTGCCCACTTGATCAAAAGTAAATAAGCTCTTCAAAACAATTATAAATCAAATTCCACTAATTCTACCATTATACAGTAAGACAGATAAAAGTGCAAGAAGATAGCTCATTAAAGCAGGGAACATGGAAATTCAAGCATTAAACCCTCACTGATGATGTATGTACACTCTAATCTCTCTAGTGTATATGGTAATCACTCTATCCTTCTCTAATCATGCTCTCTAACTTTTGTTCTTCTCCTAACCAATCAACAACAGTTAATATACCAATGCAAACATCATGAGGTCTTTTCAAGGTTGTAATGGGGCCAAGGTAAGGGTAGGGATACATATATGGTTAAGTGAGCTTATAAATTGAATCTTTAATTAACCCAAGCTTTAACCCAACCTATATATTTTATATAACCTTAGAATTCATACCTAGCCACCCAGAATTCCCTTTTACATTCTATACTCATGTTTCAAATTTCGTCATATGTGCATTGATCTTTGAATTCTTAATTCAGCATTGGGGTAATTTTGTCCCCATATTTATTTATTGATTTTTTTATAGACATAAAAAATAAATATAGCTTATCAATGCACATAGATTTTTAATTCTTATAGTTTCACATGAGTAGGTATCCAAATTCCCATTGTATTATCATGACACATTCCCTTAATAACTTTTGTTCCCATAATTTCCCATACTTAACTAGCATACACAATTCTATCTTAACCTAACCAAAGATTCAATTTGGGATATACAATTGTTTTTTCGCTTAAGGCTAGTAATGTGGTAAAATATAAAACAAATGGGATTTAAAGGCTCAAAGTGGTTAACAAAGGTAATTGAAAAGGGTAGGCTTAATTTGGATAAGTGAGTTTAAACAAATAATGGCCTCAATCATATGCAAGCATACAAACATAGTAAATATTGGACATATAGGATGAAACAAAATATAGATTACAATTGATGACAAGTCATCATATACCCATTTTTCAAGCTTATTTCACTTGTTTTGTTAGCATTTATGCACTTTCTTGTATCCTAAGTAAGTGATTTGGAGTGAAAATGCATAACTTCTCTAAATCAAGCAACCACCATGAAATTAATGTTAAATCATGAGGTTTAAGCTAATTTTAATTGAATTTTAATTGATTTATAAGCCTCTTGAATTTAGTGATACTTTGAGTGGTTGTTTGGTTTATTGTAGGTGAAGAAAAGAAAAGAAAAGGAAAAGCGTGGCATAAAAAGTGTAGCCGAGGACAGAAAAGCGTGGCCGAATCAAGAAGAAGCGTGCCGTATAAAATGAGGGAAGCAACATTGCCCTCCACAAGGGCAGAATGCCCTCTAGGAGAGCAACATTAGGTGACCAAGCAAAGGAAGGCAATTCTGCCCTGCCCACTCCAAGGGCAGAGCACAAAATGGTGCCTTGGAACCAAGAGGAAGAGAACATTGCCCTGCCCTTGTGGAGGGCAGAATCGGGCACTCCAAGGAAAGAAATTCAAGGGAAAATGTCACCCATGCATGCTACAAGGTTCGAACAAGGGACCATGAAGAAGCTAGGCACTAAGGTCCACTACCGTGCCAAGAAGCCAAGAAAAAATGTAGCGTGTTTGCCTCCTCCGTGATTCGAACTTGGGACGTGAAGGAAGGAACATTGCCCTGCCCTTGGCGCGGGCAGGGCAGCATTTGAACTGGCGCACCACACACAAAATTCTGGCGCACCAATTTCCTTCCTGGCGCACCAATATTCGACCCTGGCAGCACCACGCACGCATCTGGCAGCACCACAACTTTCTGCCCTGCCCTTGGCGCGGGCAGGGCAGCGTTTTTCGTCCCTGGCGCACCAATTTCCTCCCCTGGCAGCACCAACGCGCGCACTCCTCAACCCTGGCAGCACCAACTTTTCTGCCCTGCCCTTGGCGCGGGCAGGGCAGCATCTCGTTGCACCAAGGGCGCACCAAACTCGCACCAAACTCGCACAGGCCGCACCATGCCGCGCCAAGCTCTTGCACCATGCATCAATTTTCTGCCCTGCCCTCCACAAGGGCAGGGCAGCCTCCTGGGAGTGATTTTAATGGGCCGAAAATTCAAACTTAAATCCCCACTTTAATTCCTTTCTTCACCAAATCAAAAGCCCATCCAAATCCCAAAATCCAAGAATAGAAAGTGTATAAATAGGAGTTAGATTGATGTAATTAGGACCTTTACTTTGACTTTTGAATTTTCACCTTTATGCTCACTTTTGAATTTTACTTTCACCTTCCTTTGGAGCTTGGACTCTCTTGCAATTGTTCTTGAGAGAATTGACCGAGCACTAAGAGGATTAAGGGAGCATTGACTGATCTCCTTCCTCATTCTTACTTGGGCAATTCTACTCTTCTGTTTTTGAGTTTTGGGTGTGTGAAATTGGGGAAATTCTGTCCCAATTCCCATTTAACTCTTTTCAAATTGTTTTCTGCATAATTCAACTTCAATTCTGTTCTTCTATTGCTTCTTCTTTAATTTTCTGTCAATTGTTTAGATAATTCAGATCTGGGAAGGAAATTGGGTTTTAGGCTCTGCTACCTAAGCCCTTGGGATCCTGAGATCATAATTCACTCTTGGTTCTTCTGTGAACCTTTGCTGCATTTTATTTTCTTTCTGTTTGAATGCTATTTGCTTCTGATTTAATTTCTGTTCAATCAATTGCTGCAATTTACTTCTTCTTTGTTTAGATCTTGAAATCCCATTCCTTAATTCCCTTTTATATTCAAGCCATTTATCTTTCTTGCCATTTAAGTTACTGTAATTTAAGTTTCTTGCACTTTAAGTTTCAGTCATTTACTTTCTTGCTCTTTAAGATTCTGCAAATTTACAATTCTGTTCTTCAATTTACTACACTTCTCCCTTCCCCCTTTACATTTACTGTCATTTACTTCCTGTTAAACACAAATCACTCAACCAAAACTTGATTCGCTTGACTAAATCACCCACTAAACTAAAATTGCTCAATCCTTCAATCCCTGTGGGATCGACCTCACTCATGTGAGTTATTATTACTTGATGCGACCCGGTACACTTGCCGGTGAGTTTTGTGTTGGATCGTTTTCCACACATCAAGTTTTTGGCGCCGTTGCCGGGGATTGAAATAGATTGACAATGATTAAGTGAAGTGGAGGTCTAGATTAAGCATTTTTCTTTTCTGTTATTCTAATTCCCACTAACACACTAACTATTTGAGAAATTGCCTCTATTAATTCACTAACAATTTATCTCAAATAACTGCACTTAATTCTCCAGCGTGTTGTTGTTTGGTCATCCTGATTGTTTGCATATCACAGGAAATCAAGTTTCCACAGACAAGGGGTATCATGACATGAAGCCACCACTCATCACACTCATCAAGAACAATTGTTCTTATGACGGAAATCCATCGGAAGATCCTCAGCAGCACATATCCACCTTTCTAAAGACTTGTAATGCAGTCAAAACTGATGGCTCAGATCATGACACTTATAAGATTCTGTTATTCCCCTTCTCATTAAAGGGTGAAGCTGCACAATGGTTTGAAACTTTTCCTCAAGGAAGTATCACTAGTTGGGATGATTTGGTTACCAAATTTCTGGCCAAATTCACCTCATCTAGACAGATCATCCAGCTGAAAAAGGAGGAACATCTATTCACACAAGGGGATGAAGAACCACTCTTCAAGGCATGGGAAAGATACAAGAAAGCTACTGATAAAGTGGGCTTCCGAGCTTTCTATGAAGGATTGACCCCAGAAACAAGAAAAGCAGTGGATTACTTCTCAGATGGCCTACTCAAAGCAACAACAACTGCCCAAGGGATTTCAGACTTCAATGACAAAGAAGTCAACAACCAACACTCATTTGAGAAACCACCAAATGCAATCTCAGAAAAAGAAGTGATGAATAGTGAAGGGGTGAATGCGTTCAAAGACTTAAACAGACAAATGCACCCTCAACCACAGCAAAATATGGAACTGTCTGCTGCAGTGAATGCCAAATTTCCACCATGGAGGCCTCATTCTTATCTGAGAATAAGGGAGCCTCAACATCAAGAACAAGGAAGTTTCCACCAGGGCAATCCCATGACCACAACCAATCAACATCCCCCACCCACTAATACCCCCCAAAGCCAATACTCACAACACAGACATTCCCAGACACATTTCAACTGGAGAAGGAACGAGTACCAAAATCACAAACCAAGGGACTTCAATTATAGCAACCATAATCTCACAAATCAACAAAAACATCATCACAGCAATAACAACCACTACATGCCTCCACCACACCCACCCTTCCTACCTTCAACATGTCATAACCAACCAACTTCACAAGACTCTCAGAGAATCACAAACTTGGAGATCCTAATAGAGAGAATGATGAAACATCAAGAGGAAACAACAAGGAACCAAGAGATGTTAATGAGAGGAATTGAGGAGCGGATAGTTCAACTGGCGAAGTACTTTGCAGAAATGGGTGAGAAGAAACCAGATACTTTCTTCAAAACCATTGAGGACAAACCAACCAACAACAAAGATGCTACAAAGAAGGAAGGATGGAAAGGGATCATAGAGAACAATGAGAAAATACGGGACAAAGGAAGCACCGGCCAAGAAAAACACAACAAGGAATTCTTTCAAGGAGAAACAGAGGATAGAACTAAAGAAAAACAGAAAGTCCCCACTGGAAGATTCTCACTAGGGGATCGAGTGATGATCAATATTCAAACCATGAGGATGTTCCCACAGTTGTCTGAGCACTACATTGTGACTAAGATTCTTCCACAAGAATTTATAGAGGTCATCAAAGAGGAAACCGGAAGGAAGTTTACAGTAAAGAAAGACAAGCTAAGACACTGTGATTTTCAACCTCCATGATCAGTAGAAATGAAGATGTCAAGCTAATGACAATAAAAGAGCGCTTGTTGGGAGGCAACCCAACCTGAGGTAGTTTCTTTTCATAGCTTTTTCAATAAAAATGTTGAATAATTGGTATGCATTGCAAGGAGCTAAGTTTGGTGTCACACACCAAAACAATTTGAGGGAGAATGAAAACTTCTAAGTTTGGTGTTCCACCAAAAATATCATTTAAGAACACATTTTCACCTCTTGCATGATTCTAGCTCCAAGCAATCGAACACATTATTCAACTTTTGAATTGTTTTCTAGCTTTTATTTCATTAACCCTTAGCAAGTACACATGGTTCCAATTATGGTTGACTTGGTACATCTGAGGAAGTGGCAAACAATTAAGTTTGGTGTCCCTACACCAAAAATCAATCCTGGAGCCACACTCAGTATTATACACACTAACCATATAATTAAGGGCTTGAGAAGCAAGCAACTTTGAGGATTATGCAGGGCATGAGTCTACAGTTGAAGACACTATGCATTTTAACTCAAGGAGAACACAACAGAAGGAAGAATCAAAAGGCTGCAACTTCAAAGGTTGTATCTGAACTTAATCCTTGCTGCTGTGTATTGTTTCAAAACATGGGAACCTTTGTTTGTCTTGCTAAAGTGTTTATCTAGTTGCAAGTGAAATTGTTTGCTAAAAATGCTAAACCTGCATAATGCTTGTATCCATCACTTAGCTTAAATTTTGTTTTGTTTCCCATTTGCTTAAATAAAAGAGTTTGGTTTGAATTGGAAAGTAAAATATCCAATGTTGCATAAGTATGAAAGGAAGTCAGTGGTGGTATATGTGTTTGATTAAATGCATAACTCATGAAATAATTGTTGCATAATATCATTTTCATTCAAGTGTGAGCTAGCTTGCTGTACAAAGACTCTTATCAATAATGAAACAACCCTTGGTAACAAAAACAGAAAAAAAAAGGAAGAAAGAAAAAGCCAAAATGACAAGAAAAACAAAGAATAAAGGTTGGACACCAATAGCTTGAACCTTAGGACATATGCCTGTGGTGTTCTTGTACTAAGATCTGCTTGGATGAGTAAATTCTAAGGGGTATTTTGAAACCCGGTCACTTAGATCAACTGATTTGGGATGGCCAATTGAAAATCCACAATAAAGAGTAACTTAGATACAGAGCATTTAGTTATCCAAAGAGATGCTGGGCATCAATGATCCTAGGAAGAATTAATGAGCCATGTGTCTGTGGTGGAAAGATGTTGAGCAAAAGAAAAGAAAATAAAGCCAAAGGCTATGCTGCAGCATTTGACACCCAACCTATAAAAGAATAATAAGCTTGTTAAGCATTGTAAGCCAAGAAAAGTTAGCAAGGGAGTGAGTAACAAGTGAGTTTTATAACAGCAAGTTTAGCAAACCTTTGATGCAAAATGTGTATTATGCAGCAGCAACAATAAATGAGTTGTCATTGCCTGCATAAATGCCCCATAGATCAAGTTCTGCTATCTGCATAATAAGGATATGCATTCTTTTCTTGTTCATTTCATTTACTCTTAGTTTTGATGCTTGCTTGGGGACAAGCAAGGTTTAAGTTTGGTGTTGTGATGACAAGTCATCATATACCCATTTTTCAAGCTTATTTCACTTGTTTTGTTAGCATTTATGCACTTTCTTGTATCCTAAGTAAGTGATTTGGAGTGAAAATGCATAACTTCTCTAAATCAAGCAACCACCATGAAATTAATGTTAAATCATGAGGTTTAAGCTAATTTTAATTGAATTTTAATTGATTTATAAGCCTCTTGAATTTAGTGATACTTTGGGTGGTTGTTTGGTTTATTGTAGGTGAAGAAAAGAAAAGAAAAGGAAAAGCGTGGCATAAAAAGTGTAGCCGAGGACAGAAAAGCGTGGCCGAATCAAGAAGAAGCGTGCCGTATAAAATGAGGGAAGCAACATTGCCCTCCACAAGGGCAGAATGCCCTCTAGGAGAGCAACATTAGGTGACCAAGCAAAGGAAGGCAATTCTGCCCTGCCCACTCCAAGGGCAGAGCACAAAATGGTGCCTTGGAACCAAGAGGAAGAGAACATTGCCCTGCCCTTGTGGAGGGCAGAATCGGGCACTCCAAGGAAAGAAATTCAAAGGAAAATGTCACCCATGCATGCTACAAGGTTCGAACAAGGGACCATGAAGAAGCTAGGCATTAAGGTCCACTACCGTGCCAAGAAGCCAAGAAAAAATGTAGCGTGTTTGCTTCCTCCGTGATTCGAACTTGGGACGTGAAGGAAGGAACATTGCCCTGCCCTTGGCGCGGGCAGGGCAGCATTTGAACTGGCGCACCACACACAAAATTCTGGCGCACCAATTTCCTTCCTGGCGCACCAATATTCGACCCTGGCAGCACCACGCACGCATCTGGCAGCACCACAACTTTCTGCCATGCCCTTGGCGCGGGCAGGGCAGCGTTTTTCGTCCCTGGCGCACCAATTTCCTCCCCTGGCAGCACCAACGCGCGCGCTCCTCAACCCTGGCAGCACCAACTTTTCTGCCCTGCCCTTGGCGCGGGCAGGGCAGCATCTCGTTGCACCAAGGGCGCACCAAACTCGCACAGGCCGCACCATGCCGCGCCAAGCTCTTGCACCATGCATCAATTTTCTGCCCTGCCCTCCACAAGGGCAGGGCAGCCTCCTGGGAGTGATTTTAATGGGCCGAAAATTCAAACTTAAATCCCCACTTTAATTCCTTTCTTCACCAAATCAAAAGCCCATCCAAATCCCAAAATCCAAGAATAGAAAGTGTATAAATAGGAGTTAGATTGATGTAATTAGGACCTTTACTTTGACTTTTGAATTTTCACCTTTATGCTCACTTTTGAATTTTACTTTCACCTTCCTTTGGAGCTTGGACTCTCTTGCAATTGTTCTTGAGAGAATTGACCGAGCACTAAGAGGATTAAGGGAGCATTGACTGATCTCCTTCCTCATTCTTACTTGGGCAATTTTACTCTTCTGTTTTTGAGTTTTGGGTGTGTGAAATTGGGTAAATTCTGTCCCAATTCCCATTCAACTCTTTTCAAATTGTTTTCTGCATAATTCAACTTCAATTCTGTTCTTCTATTGCTTCTTCTTTAATTTTCTGTCAATTGTTTAGATAATTCAGATCTGGGAAGGAAATTGGGTTTTAGGCTTTGCTACCTAAGCCCTTGGGATCCTGAGATCATAATTCACTCTTGGTTCTTCTGTGAACCTTTGCTGTATTTTATTTTCTTTCGGTTTGAATGCTATTTGCTTCTGATTTAATTTCTGTTCAATTAATTGCTGCAATTTACTTCTTCTTTGTTTAGATCTTGAAATCCCATTCCTCAATTCCCTTTTATATTCAAGCCATTTATCTTTCTTGCCATTTAAGTTACTGCAATTTAAGTTTCTTGCACTTTAAGTTTCAGTCATTTACTTTCTTGCTCTTTAAGATTCTGCAAATTTACAATTCTGTTCTTCAATTTACTGCACTTCTCCCTTCCCCCTTTTACATTTACTGTCATTTACTTCCTGTTAAACACAAATCACTCAACCAAAACTTGATTCGCTTGACTAAATCACCCACTAAACTAAAATTGCTCAATCCTTCAATCCCTGTGGGATCGACCTCACTCATGTGAGTTATTATTACTTGATGCGACCCGGTACACTTGCCGGTGAGTTTTGTGTTGGATCGTTTTCCACACATCAACAATCATAGAGAAGTAAACACACAAGAATAAAATAATTATGGTTAAATAATGTAACCATGCATAAAGGCTCAAATCTTCACAGGTTGTGTGTTCTTTAGCTCAAAAATCATGTTCCAAATACAACTTCAAGCAGATTTATCAATAAATTTTTTTTTTATTAAAATTAGTGAAATTTTGTTCCAAAGATAGAGTCTTAGAAGAAACTTATTGTCTTTTCAATCAAGTAGAACATGCATGCAACTAACCTATTACTATGCAATTTATCCTATTCTATAAAAGAAAGAAAATCTAACTAAAATATCCTAATTTATTAGTGCTAGGGAAGAGAAATTACCTCCGGAAGTCAGGTACTGACCGACCTCTCCACACTTAAGGCTTCGCACCGTCCTCGGTGCCATCTGTTTGGAATAGTGGTGGGCTGGTGGCAGTGTCTCCACAGTCGGGGCCATCATGGCTCCCTGTGCTGGTGAAGGAAGTGGAGTCCGGAGTGCCTAGATTGTCATCGGGTCTGTGATTGCCTGTGAGAAGCTCCTTGAGGTAGTTGAAACGTCGTTGGTTGCGGCACTCTCGGAGCTTGGCTTTCTTTTCGTGTGCTTCCAACCACTTCAGTATTTGATGCAGCAACTGACTAGTAGATGGGGGAGGAGCTGCAACATCCTCTGTGGACTGGCTGGTAGTGGCAAGTTGTGGCCTGAGATATCTCCCATTAGGGACATACTGATCATCCCGGGGAAGAATAGCTTTGGTGTCTCCAGCTCTGTAGGATACTCCGGCTGCTGAGATAAGATCAGAGACCAATGCCGGGAAAGGTAGGTTGCCCGCGATCTGCACATGTTCCATAGCATTCCGGATATGTCTTGGTAAATTAAGAGGCTGGTCTGTGAGGATGCACCATAGTAGAACGGCAATGTCTGCTGTGAAAGAGGACTCATGAGTACTCGGGAAGACGTAATGGGACAAAATTTGTGCCCATACGTGAGCCTCTAAGGTGAGTGCAGAAGCCGAGATTCCTTTAGGATGGGAACGATGGTATCCGAAGATCCATTTACTACCAGGTCGAGCGATAACTCTGAGAACAGCGTCCCAGTTAAAGGTGTATGCCTGGCGCTTGATTGTGGCTTTCTGAAAGGCATCCAATCCTTCTGGAGCAGGTGGGAGATCTAAGGCTTGCTGTATGGCCTCTTTTGAAATGGGGACTTGCTTCTGGCGTAAATAGATAGACTGCAGAGTCGGCAGGTGGAAGTTGGAGTAGAACTCAACAACCCAAGAAAGATTAACCTGTCATGGCTGTCTCTGTAAGAATCCCCAATGTCTTTGAGCAATTTGTGGCTCAACAAATTCAGCGATACGAGGCGGAAGGATAAGAAGGTGTTCATTGTTGTAATTTCGAGCTGCCAGAATAGGAAACATCTGCTCACAGTAGCGATTTGGGAATCGTGCAGTGTCCTTGGCTGGGAAGGCTCTCTCCTTTTCATCAACCTTGATAATCCTTTTAATTCTTTTTGTTGAGGGCTTGACTGCAGTTGAAGAAGGTCCTGCCACTAATACTCTCTTCGTTCCTTTCCTTGCCGTGGGTTTAGGGGTAGCTTTCTCTTTGCCTTTCTTGGTGGCCATTCTGAAAAAGGGAAGAGAAAGTAAGTTAAATCCAAAGAAATAAAGCAAAGAAGGGGATAGAGTAAGTGAAAATCAGTGCACGGTAAAGATGAATGAAATAAACACATGGTCATGACAACATGTGAAAAGATCAAGAAAGGGAATAGAATAAGTGCACGATAGGGAAGTAGACGCAAGATGTTTATTGGCATGCCGGTGGTGGACGAAATTGTGATCAACAATAATGGCTCTTTGGCATGTGCATAAAAATTAACTCAGCACTTTCTTTCCACAACTCCATTCAACTTAACCAGCAAGTGTACTGGGTCATCCAAGTAATACCTTACGTGAGTAAGGGTCGATCCCACAGAGATTGTTGGTATGAAGCAAGCTATGGTCACCTTGTAAATCTCAGTTAGGCAGATTAAATGGTTATGGATTTCGAAAATTAATAATAAACAGAAAATAAAATAGGATAGAAATACTTATGTAAATTAATGGTGGGGATTTCAGATAGGCGTGTGGAGATGCTAGAATCCTCTCGAATCTCTACTTTCTTATTACATTCATCCAATCCTTCTTACTCCTTTCCATGGCAAGTTGTATGTAAGGCATCACCGTCGTCAATGGCTACTTTTCATCCTCTCGGGAAAATGGTCCTATGCGCTGTCACTGCATGGCTAATCGTCTGGAGGCATCACCCTTGCTGATGGCTACATCCCATCCTCTCAGTGAAAATGGTCCAAATGCTCTGTCACAGCACGGCTAATCATCTGTCGGTTCTCAATCAGGATGGAATAGAATCCCTTGATTCTTTTGCGTCTGTCACTAACGCCCAGCCTTCAGGAGTTTGAAGCTCGTCACAGTCATTCAATACCGGAATCCTACTCGGAATACCACGGACAAGGTTAGACTTTCCGAACTCCCGGAATCCTACTCGGAATACCACATACAAGGTTAGACTTTTCAGATACCCATGAATGCCGCCATCTATCTAGCTTATACCACGAAGATTCTATTGGGGAATCTAAGAGATATGCGCCCGGCCTAAAGTAGAACGGAAATGGTTGTCAGTCACGCGCGTTCATAGGTGAGAATGATGATGAGTGTCACGGATCATCTCATTCATCAAGTTTGAAGTGCAACGTATATCTTGGAATAAGAATAAAAGAGAATTGAATAGAAAGTAATGGTAATTGTATTGAAACTTGAGGTACAGCAGAGCTCCACACCCTTAATCTATGGTGTGCAGAAACTCCAACGTTGAAAATACATAAGTGAAAGGTTCAGGCATGGCCGAATGGCCAGCCCCCTCAAACGTGATCAATAGCCTCTTAAGATGAAGAATAAAACAAAACTGAGACCAAAGATGTAACGTGGTCAAAAAGACGACTAATACACTAGTAAAAAGTCTTATTTATACTAAACTAGCTACTAGGATTTACATGAGTAAGTAATTGATGCATAAATCCACTTCCGGGGCCCACTTGGTGTATGTTTAGGCTGAGCTTGATCTATCCACGAGCTGAGGCGTTTATTGGAGTTGAACGCCGAGTTATAGCGTGTTTCTGGCGTTCAACTCCGGGTTATGACGTGTTTCTGGCATTTAACTCCAGACAGCAGCATGTACTTGGCGTTGAGCGCCACTTTATGTCGTCAATTCCCGAATAAAGTATGGACTATTATATATTTCTGGAAAGCTCTAGATGTCTACTTTCCAACGCCGTTGAGAGCGCGCCATTTGGAGTTCTGTAGCTCCAGAAAATCCATTTCGAGTGTAGGGAGGTCAGATTCCAACAACATCAGCAGTCCTTTATCAACCTCCTATCAGAGTTTTGCTCAAGTCCCTCAATTTCAGCCAGAAATTACCTGAAATCACAGAAAAATACACAAACTCATAGTAAAGTCCAGAAATGTGAATTTAACATGAAAACTAATGAAAACATCCCTAAAAGTAGCTTGAACTTACTAAAAACTACCTAAAAACAATGCCAAAAAGCGTATAAATTATCCGCTCATCACAACACCAAACTTAAATTGTTGCTTGTCCCCAAGCAACTGAAAATCAAATAGGATAAAAAGAAGAGAATATACTATAATTCCAAAATATCAATGAATATTAATTCTAATTAGATGAGCGGGACTTGTAGCTTTTTGCTTCTGAACAGTTTTGGCATCTCACTTTTTCCTTTGAAGTTTAGAATGATTGGCTTCTCTAGGAACTTAGAATTTCGGATAGTGTTATTGATTTTCCTAGTTAAGCATGTTGATTCTTGAAGACAGCTACTTATGAGTCTTGGCCGTGGCCCTAAGCACTTTGTTTTCCAGTATTACCACCGGATACATAAATGCCACAGACACATAACTGGGTGAACCTTTTCAGATTGTGACTCAGCTTTGCTAGAGTCCCTAGTTAGTGGTGTCCAGAGCTCTTAAGCACACTCTTTTGCTTTGGATCACGACTTTAACCACTCAGTCTCAAGTTTTTCACTTGGACCTGCATGACACAAGCACATGGTTAGGGACAGCTTGGTTTAGCCGCTTAGGCCTGGATTTTATTTCCTTGGGCCCTCCTATCCATTGATGCTCAAAGCCTTGGATCCTTTTTACCCTTGCCTTTTAGTTTTAAGGGCTATTGGCTTTTTCTGCTTGCTTTTTCTTTTTCTTTCTATTATTTTTTTTCGCCATTTCTCTCTTTTTTTTTTTCGCAAGCTTTCTTTTTCACTGCTTTTTCTTGCTTCAAGAATCAATTTCATGATTTTTCAGATCATCAATAACATTTCTCTTTGTTCATAATTCTTTCAAGAGCCAACAATTTTAACGTTCATAAACAACAAGATCAAAAATATGACTGTTCAAGCATTCATTCAGAAAACAAAAAGTATTGTCACCACATCAATATAATTAAACTAAATTCAAGGATAAATTCGAAACTCATGTACTTCTTGTTATTTTGAATTAAAAACATCTTTAATTTAAGAGAGGTGAATGATTCATGGAATTTATTCATAGCTTTAAGACATAGTTACTAAACACTAAATGATCATGAAGTAGAGACACAAAACATAAATAAACATAACATAGAAACCGAAAAACAAAAAGAAATAAGAACAAGGAATGAATCCACCTTAGTGGCGTCTTCTTCTTGAAGGACCAACAATGTCCTTAAGCTCTTCTATGTCCCTTCCTTGCCTTTATTGCTCCTCCCTCATTGCTCTTTGATCTTCTCTTATTTCATGGAGAATGATGGAGTGCTCATGATGTTCCACCCTTAGTTGTTCCGCATTGTGGCTCAAATCTTCTAACGAAGTGTTGAGTTGTTCCCAATAGTTGTTGGGAGGAAAGTGCATCCCTTTAGGCATCTCAGGGATTTCTTGATGATAAGCTTCCTCATGCATCTCTTGAGATCCATGGAGGGTTTCTCTTGCTTGCTCCATCCTTTTCTTGGTGATGGGCTTATCCTCTTCAATGGAGATGTCTCCTTCTATGATAACTCCAGCTGAGTAACATAGATGGCAAATAAGGTGAGGAAAAGCTAGCCTTGCCATGGTGGAGGGCTTTTCGGCTATTTTGTAGATTTCATTGGAGATGACTTTATGAACTTCTACTTCCTCTCCAATCATGATGCTATGAATCATGATGGCCCGATCTACAGTAACTTCAGATTGGTTGCTAGTTGGAATGATGGAGCGTTGAATGAACTCCAACCATCCTCTAGCCACAGGCTTGAGGTCCAGTCTTCTTAGTTGGACTGGCTTGCCTTTGGAGTCTCTCTTCCATTGAGCTCCTTCCACACATATGTCCATAAGGACTTGGTCCAACCTTTGATTAAAGTTGACCCTTCTAGTGTAGAGGCATACATCTTCTTGCATCATGGGCAAGTGGAACGCCAATCTCACATTCTCCGGACTAAAATCTAAGTATTTCCCCCGAACCATTGTGAGATAATTCTTTGGACTCAGGTTCAAACTTTGATCATGGTTCCTAGTGATCCATGCGTTGGCATAGAACTCTTGAACCATTAAAATTCCGACTTGTTGCATGGGGTTGGTTAGGACTTTCCAACCTCTCCTTCGGATCTCATGTCGGATCTCCGGATACTCATTTTTCTTGAGCTTAAAAGGGACCTCAGGGATCACCTTCTTCTTTGCCACAACATCATAGAAGTGGTCTTGATGGCTTTTGGAGATAAATCTTTCCATCTCCTATGACTCGGAGGTGGAAGCTTTTGTCTTCCCTTTTCCTTTTCTAGAGGATTCTTCGGCCTTAGGTGCCATTGATGGTAATGGAAAAACAAAAAGCTTATGCTTTTACCACACCAAACTTAAAATATTGCTCGCCCTCGAGCAAGAGAAGAAAGAAGAAGAAGAAGAGAATATTGAGGAGTAGGGGGAGTGTGGGTTTCGGCCAAGGTATAGAAGAGGTGGTTGTGTTGTGTGAAAATGAAGTGGAATGGAGGGGTTTATATAGGGAAAGGGAAGAGGGTAGGTTCGGCCATTTTAGGGTGGGTTTGGGTGGGAAAGATTTTTGAATTTTGGAGGTAGGTGGGGTTTATGGGTAAGAGTGGATGGATGTGAGTGGTGAAGAGGTGATGGGGAAGAGAGATTGAGGTGATTAGTGAAGGGTTTTGGGAAGTGTGACATGGGGAAGAGTGTTATAGGAATAGAAGGTAAGGTGGGAATATGTTAGGTGGGGATCCTGTGGGGTCCACAGATCCTGAGGTGATCCTGTGGGGTCCACAGGTCCTGAGGTGTCAAGGAATTCCATCCCTGCACCAAATAGGCATGTAAATGCCTTTGCATACCATTCTGGCATTTTAACGCCGAGGTGATGCACGTTCTAGGCGTTCAACGCCCATGTGAAGCATGTTCTGGGCGTTCAACGCCCATATATAGCATGTTTCTGGCGTTGAACGCCAGTTCCATGCTTGTTACTGGCGTTGAACGCCAG
Source organism: Arachis stenosperma (assembly GCF_014773155.1). Lineage (NCBI taxonomy): Eukaryota > Viridiplantae > Streptophyta > Magnoliopsida > Fabales > Fabaceae > Arachis > Arachis stenosperma. Next base: position 90,162,802 of record NC_080380.1, read on the forward strand.
TCTGTCCTTCCTCCAGAGTGTGATTTTTCTTCTGCTGTTTTTGATTCTGTTTTTAATTTTTATATTTTTTTCGTGACTCCACATGATCATGTACCTAATAAAACACAAAATAACAATAAAATAAAATAAAATAAAAATTAGATAAATAAAATTAGGTTGCCTCCCAACAAGCGCTTCTTTAATGTCAATAGCTTGACAGTGGGCTCTCATGGAGCCACAAGGTGATCAGGTCAATGTTGTATAGTCCCAACACCAAACTTAGAGTTTGGATATGGGGTCTTAACACCAAACTTAGAGTTTGGTTGTGGCCTCCCAACACCAAACTTAGAGTTTGACTGTGGGGGCTCTTCTTGACTCTGAACTGAGAGAAGCTCTTCATGCTTACTCTCTTTTGTCACAGAGAGATGGCCATGTGCCTTAAACACAAGGTAGTCCCCATTCAATTGAAGGACTAATTCACCTCTGTTAACATCTATCACAGCTCCTGCTGTGGCTAGGAAAGGTCCTCCAAGGATGATGCATTCATCCTCTTCCTTCCTAGTGTCTAAGATTATGAAATCAGCAGGGATGTAAAGGCCTTCAACCTTTACTAGAACATCCTCTACTATTCCATAAGCTTGTCTCAATGACTTGTCTGCCAATTGTAATGAGAACAAGGCAGGTTGTACCTCAATGATCCCCAGTTTCTCCATTACAGAGAGTGGCATAAGATTTATCCCTGACCCCAGATCGCATAGAGCTTTATCAAAGGTCATGGTGCCTATGGTACAAGGTATTAAGAACTTGCCAGGATCTTGTCTCTTTTGAGGTAAAATTTGCTGAAGCCAGGTATCTAGTTCATTAATGAGCAAGGGATGTTCACTTTCCCAAGTCTCATTACCAAACAACTTGGCATTCAACTTCATGATAGCTCCTAAATATTGAGCAACTTGCTCTCCGGTCACATCTTCATCCTCTTCAGAGGAAGAATAGTCTTCAGAGCTCATGAATGGCAGAAGGAGATTTAATGGAATCTCTATGGTCTCTATATGAGCCTCAGATTCCTTTGGGTCCTTAATAGGAAACTCCTTCTTGCTTGAGAGACGTCCCAGGAGGTCTTCCTCACTAGGATTTTCGTCCTTCTCCTCCCTTGTGCATTCGGCCATATTGATTACATCAATGGCTTTGCACTTTCATTTTGGATTCTCTTCTGTATTGCTTGGGAGAATACTGGGAGGAGTTTCAATGACTTTCTTACTCAGCTGGCCAACTTGTGCCTCCAGATTTCTGATGGAGGATCTTGTTTCACTCATGAAACTGAAAGTGGCCTTTGACAGATCAGAGACTAGATTGGCTAAATTGGAAGTGCTTTGTTCAGAATTCTTTGTCTGTTGCTGAGAAGATGATGGAAAAGGCTTGCTATTGCTCAGCCTATTGCGTCCACCATTGTTAAAGCCTTGTTGAGGCTTTTGTTGATCCTTCCATGAGAAATTGGAATGATTTCTCCATGATGAATTATAGGTGTTTCCATAAGGTTCACCCATGTAATTAACCTCTGCCATTGCAGGGTTCTCAGGATCATAAGCTTCTTTAGAAGCTGCCTCTTTAGTACTATTGGATGCATTTTGCCATCCATTCAGACTTTGAGAGATCATGTTGACTTGCTGAGTGAACACTTTATTCTGAGCCAATATGGCATTCAGAGTATCAATTTCAAGAACTCCTTTCTTCTGAGGCGTCCCATTATTCACAAAATTCCTCTCAGAAGTGTACATGAATTGGTTATTTGCAACCATGTCAATGAGTTCTTGAGCCTCTTCTGGCGTTTTCTTCAGGTGAATAGATCCACCTACAGAATGGTCCAATGACATTTTCGAAAATTCAGATAGACCATAATAGAATATATCTAATATGGTCCATTCTGAAAACATGTCAGATGGACACCTTTTGGTCAACTGCTTGTATTTTTTCCAAGCTTCATAGAGGGATTCACCATCTTTTTATTTGAAGGTCTGAACATCCACTCTAAGCTTGCTCAGCTTTTGAGGAGGAAAGAATTTATCCAAGAAGGCCGTGACCAGCTTATCCCAGGAGTCCAGGCTATCCTTAGGTTGTGAATCCAACCATATTTTAGCTCTGTCTCTTACAGCAAAAGGGAAAAGCATGAGCCTGTAGACTTTAGGATCTACTCCATTCGTCTTAACAGTCTCACAAATCTGCAAGAACTCAGTTAAAAACTGGTAAGGATCTTCATATGGAAGTCCATAAAACTTGCAGTTCTGTTGCATTAAAGCAACTAGTTGAGGCTTAAGCTCAAAATTATTGGCTCCAACGGCAGGAATGGAGATGCTTCTTCCATCAAATTTGGACGTTGATTTTGTGAAGTCACCAAGCATTCTCCTTCCATTATTGTTGTTGGGTTCGGCTGCCATTTCCTTCTCTTGTTCTAATGTTTCTGAAAGGTTACCTTTAGATTGTTGTAATCTAGCTTCTCTTAGTTTCCTTTTCAGGGTCCTTTCAGGTTCAGGATCAGTTTCAACAAGAGTATCTTTTTCCTTGCTCCTGCTCATATGAAAGAGAAGAAAACAAGAAAAGAAGAGGAATCCTCTATGTCACAGTATAGAGATTCCTTTATGTTAGTAGAAAAAGAAAAGGGAGAAGAGTGAAGAAGAATGAATAGTCTGTATAAAGAGTAAGGATAGGGGAGGTGACGAGAAGTGTTAGTAAATAAATAATTAAATAGAAAAAGAAGAGAGAGGGAAAATTTCGAAAATAATTTTGAAAAAGAGGTTAGTATTTTCGAAAATTAAAGATAAGATAAGATTAAAATTTAAAACAGAAAAAAGAATTTTTGAAAAAGAGGTGAGATATTTTCGAAAATTAGAGAGGGAAAAGTAGTTAGGTGGTTTAGAAAAAGATAAGAACAAACAAAAAGTCAAATAGTTAGTTGAAAAAGATAATAAAGTCAAATTTGAAAAGATAAGAAGATAAGAAGTTAGATAAGATATTTTGAAAAAGATAAAATTTTTTAAAAAGATAAGATAAAAGATAAAAAGATTTAATTCAAAAATTTAAAATTACTTACTTCACTAACAAGAAACTACAAGATAAGATTCTAGAACTTAAAAATTGAACCTTTCTTAACAAGAAAGTAACAAACTTCAAATTTTTGAATCACTCACATTAATTGTTAGTGAGTTTTTGAAAATTTTGATATAAAGATAAGAAAAAGATTTTGAAAATATTTTGAAAAAGATTTTTTGAACTTTTCGAAAAATAGAAAAAAAATGAAAAAGATATAATTTTTGAAAAAGATTTTGAAAAGATAAGATTTCTAAAATTGAAAATTTGACTTGACTTGTAAGAAACAACTAATTTTGAAAATTTTGACTAAGTCAACTCAAATTTTCGAAAATTATGAGAAAAATAAGGAAGAGATATTTTTTTTATTTTTGAATTTTTTTAATGATGAGAGAGAAAAATATAAAAATGACCCAAAACATGAAAATTTTGGATCAAAACACATGATGCATGCAAGAACACTATGAATGTCAAGATGAACCCCAAGAACACTTTGAAGATCATGATGAACATCAAGAACAAATTTTTGAAAAATTTTGATGCAAAGAAAACATGCAAGACACCAAACTTAGAAATCTTTAATGCATGGACTCTAACAAACGAAAAATGCATATGAAAAACAACAAACAACACAAAACAAGAAATCATCAAGATCAAACAAGAAGACTTGTCAAGAATAACTTGAAGATCATGAAGAATACCATGAATATATGAATTTTCGAAAAATGCAAGAGAAAATTTTAAAAGCATGCAATTGACACCAAACTTAAAAATTGACTCAAGACTCAAACAAGAAACACAAAATATTTTTGGTTTTTATGATTTTATTAATTTTTTTGGATTTTTATTAATTTTTTCAAAAATAAAGTTTGGAAAAACGAAAAATAAAAGAAAAATTTTGAAAAAGATTTTTGAAAAGAAAATTACCTAATCTGAGCAACAAGATGAACCGTCAGTTGTCCAAACTCGAACAATCCCCGGCAACGGCGCAAAAAACTTGGTGGACGAAATTGTGATCAACAATAATGGCTCTTTGGCATGTGCATAAAAATTAACTCAGCACTTTCTTTCCACAACTCCATTCAACTTAACCAGCAAGTGTACTGGGTCATCCAAGTAATACCTTACGTGAGTAAGGGTCGATCCCACAGAGATTGTTGGTATGAAGCAAGCTATGGTCACCTTGTAAATCTCAGTTAGGCAGATTAAATGGTTATGGATTTCGAAAATTAATAATAAACAGAAAATAAAATAGGATAGAAATACTTATGTAAATTAATGGTGGGGATTTCAGATAGGCGTGTGGAGATGCTAGAATCCTCTCAAATCTCTACTTTCTTATTACATTCATCCAATCCTTCTTACTTCTTTCCATGGCAAGCTGTATGTAAGGCATCACCATCATCAATGGCTACTTTTCATCCTCTCGGGAAAATGGTCCTATGCGCTGTCACTGCATGGCTAATCGTCTGGAGGCATCACCCTTGCCGATGTCTACATCCCATCCTCTCAGTGAAAATGGTCCAAATGCTCTGTCACAGCACGGCTAATCATCTGTCGGTTCTCAATCAGGTCGAAATAGAATCCCTTGATTCTTTTGCGTCTGTCACTAACGCCCAGCCTTCAGGAGTTTGAAGCTCGTCACAGTCATTCAGTACCAGAATCCTACTCGGAATACCACGGACAAGGTTAGACTTTCCGGACTCCCAGAATCCTACTCGGAATACCACAGACAAGGTTAGACTTTCCGGATTCCCATGAATGCCGCCATCTATCTAGCTTATACCACAAAGATTCTGTTGGGGAATCTAAGAGATATGCGCCCGGCCTAAAGTAGAACGGAAGTGGTTGTCAGTCACGCGCGTTCATAGGTGAGAATGATGATGAGTGTCACGGATCATCTCATTCATCAAGTTTGAAGTGCAACGTATACCTTGGAATAAGAATAAAAGAGAATTGAATAGAAAGTAATGGTAATTGTATTGAAACTTGAGGTACAGCAGAGCTCCACACCCTTAATCTATGGTGTGCAGAAACTCCACCGTTGAAAATACATAAGTGAAAGGTTCAGGCATGGCCGAATGGCCAGCCTCCTCAAACGTGATCAATAGCCTCTTAAGATGAAGAATAAAACAAAACTGAGACCAAAGATGTAACGTGGTCAAAATGACGACTAATACACTAGTAAAAAGTCTTATTTATACTAAACTAGCTACTAGGGTTTACATGAGTAAGTAATTGATGCATAAATCCACTTCCGAGGCCCACTTGGTGTATGTTTGGGCTGAGCTTGATCTATCCACGAGCTGAGGCGTTTATTGGAGTTGAACGCCGAGTTATAGCTTGTTTCTGGCGTTTAACTCCGGGTTATGACGTGTTTCTGGCGTTTAACTCCAGACAGCAGCATGTACTTGGCGTTGAGCGCCCCTTTACGTCATCAATTCCCGAATAAAGTGTGGACTATTATATATTGCTGGAAAGCTCTGGATGTCTACTTTCCAACGCCATTGAGAGCGCACCATTTGGAGTTCTGTAGCTCCAAAAAATCCATTTCGGGTGCAGGGAGGTCAGATTCCAACAACATCAGCAGTCCTTTGTCAGCCTCCTATCAGAGTTTTGCTCAAGTCCCTCAATTTCAGCCAGAAATTACCTGAAATCACAGAAAAATACACGAACTCATAGTAAAGTTCAGAAATGTGAATTTAACATAAAAACTAATGAAAACATCCCTAAAAGTAGCTTGAACTTACTAAAAACTACCTAAAAACAATGCCAAAAAGCGTATAAATTATCCGCTCATCAGCCGGCAAGGGCATGAGTAGCATAGATCAAGCATCACTTCGTAACAAACTATCACGTTTGTATTGGCAATTAAATTCAGTTAATTAAATAGTAAAGGGAATTTGTGAAAAACATGCTTTGAATAGTAGGAAGTATAATAGAGAAGTGCATAATGCCATATGGGCTTTTTCACAAACACATAGCATGCATGGTAATTAAGGTATAGAAAGTATTAAAGCAAACATGCAAGCAACCCTTTAAAGAAAATAATTTATAATTGCCAAATAATTTACAACAATCCACAAGCATATAATAAGGAATAAGGACTCAAATAAATTTCTAACACCATGTAAAAAGGAAAGAAGAAGAAAGAAAATATGGATAAAGAATAGAAAAAGAAAAGAAAAGAAAATAACATATAAAATAAGAAGAATGATAGAAAAGGAAGGAGGGAAGAAGAAAATAATACCTTGTTAATGGAGGTGAGAAAGAGAGAGAGTGAAAGGTGAGATGGAAGGAAGAAGGGAGAAGGAAGAAATAAGGAGGGAAAAGAAAAATTAGAATTTGGAGAAGAGAAAAATAAGATATTTTGGCAATTTAGGTTGAGCTGTGCGGCGCAAGCGACGCGGCCGCGTGGAGCACGCGTTTGCGTGATTGTGCTTTAATTCAGTTGACGCGGACGCGTCGGTCACGCGGTCGCGTGACCCATGTTATGATGCACTCGCGCCTGCACAACTCTCTGTTCGAATTTATACATTTGCCAAATTTGAGGTGACGCGATCGTGTGGGGCATGCGATCGCGTGAGTGGGCTTCAGAAAAGAATGACACGGACGCGTCGGCGATGCGGTCATGTGATAGGGATTGTGCGTGCAGCACCAATCCAGCACTACTCTAGCACAATAATTCGTTGTGCACCCTTTTTACGTCGAAAATCAGGGCACGCGGTCACGTGGGAGGCCATTATTCCCATGTGACGCGGACGCGTCAGCGACGCGGTCGCGTGGGACGATTTGTGCCACTGGCACACCTCCAGCCACGCACCAGCGTGACTCTCTGTTCGTTTTTATTTTCTCCCATCTCCTTGCGACGCCGACGCGTCGCTGCTGCGGTCGCGTCGCGTGGCTTTTTTTTTTGAAAAAGTATGCAAATGCAGATGCACGAAATATGCTGATAAAGAGAAGAGTTATGATGTAGAAAAACTAAAAATGAAGAAAAGAACGATCATACCATGGTGGGTTGTCTCCCACCTAGCACTTTGCTTTAACGTCCGTAAGTTGGACGCTCCACTAGCTCAATCTTCTGCCATGTGGGGATCTTCCAAGAGGAAGATCTCAAGCTCTTTGTTTTTCTGCGTTTTCTCGCCATGGTACAGCTTCAGACGTTGTCCATTAACTTTGATAAGTTCAGAGCTTGAAGGATGGCTTAGGTGATAAACTCTGTATGGACCTTCCCATCTTGATCTCAACTTGCCTGGCATGAGCCGCAGTCGAGATTTGTAAAGGCGGACTGAATCCCCAGGCTGGAACTCTTTTCTCTTGATGTGCTGATCATGTACAGCCTTCATCTTCTCCTTGTATATTCTTGAGTTCTCATAAGCTTCTAGGCGAAGGCTCTCCAGTTCTTGCAGTTGTAACTTCCTTTCAGCTCCGGCTTTCTCAATTCCCATGTTGCACTCCTTGACTGCCCAAAAGGCTCTGTGCTCTATTTCAACTGGGAGATGACAAGCTTTTCCATAAACTAAGAGGAAATGACTCATCCCAATGGGTGTTTTATATGGTGTCCTATATGCCCATAGTGCATCTTGTAGCCTGGTGCTCCATATATGCTGTCCTATATGCCCATCAGCTCTCTCATGGTTGTGAACTTCTCTATCCATGTTGAGATCTAGAGCTTCCTCAAAATTGTCCTCAGATTCTCCTTCAGATTCTTCTTCTCCCAGTACTCTCTTCCCTCTTGCTTCCCTTCTACGTCTATGAAGGGTCCTCTCTGGTTCGGTATATGGAGGAGAGAACAGGCAACAAACAAGTGAAATACTCTTGGTTAATGGAAGAGTATGGTTAGAGCAGTTGAGGAATTAATTCAAATAGTTAGTGAGTCAGTGAGTTAGTTGCTTGAATTTAAAGGCATAAAGAAAGAAAACAAGTAACAGAGTGCAGAAATTAAAATTCAACAAGTAACTTGAACTAAATTATCAAAACAAAAAAAAATGCTCAATCTAGTTAACTTCCAATTTGAGAATTGTCAATCAAAAACCAATCCCCGGCAACGGCGCCATAAACTTGATGCTGCATAAACTTGATATGCTACGATTTAGGAAATTGCACGATCGGCAAAATTCCTTCCGGCAAGTACACCGGTTATCGTCAAGTAAAAACTCACAATAGAGTGAGGTCGAATCCCACAAGGATTGGTTGAGTGAGCAATTCGGATTAGAAGTATGTTCTAGTTGAGCGGAATCAAGATTTAGATGAGAATTGCAGAATGTAAAATTGCATGAATTAAAGAGCGAGAAGCTAAATTGCTGAAATTAAAAGGGATGGGGGTGATTGCATGAATTTAATTGCAGAATGTAAGAGAAAGTGGTAGATCAGAAATGGGGAATTCATTGGGTTTCAGGAGATATTGAGATCTCCGAATCAAAACGTTTTATCCCTTCCTCAATCAATGCATTCATTGAATTTTGCTTGGCAATCTTATATGATTGGATCCCAATCCCTTGGCTCACCAATTCTCTCTAAAAACAAACAAATTCCCAATCCCTTGGTTTAAATGTTCATAAGAAGAGATGATGCTCGATCACTGATTATACCACACAGTTTCATGAACCACAATTTGGTAGGATTACATGTCACAATATCCATCCAAATCCCAATCCAATTCACTGTGAGAAAGCTTCTCTAGCATGAATCCTCCATTCCTTTCCCAAGGTTCCGAAGGATTCCAATTATGGGTAGTTTCTTTCCCAAGACAACTACCCAATGGAATTAGATCGAGAAGCTTTCTAACAATATTCAAGAGAAAAGATTGAAGAAGAAGATAAAACTATTATTGATTCATTGAATTACAATAGAGCTCCCTAACCCAATGAAAGGGGTTTAGTGAGTCATAGCTCTGAATTCAATTACAAAATATGAAAAGTAGCCAAATGATTTCCCCTCCTCCAGTCCCTTTCAAATGCAGAAACTAAGGCCTTTAAATAGGCTCCCTAAATTACAAAATGAAAATGAAATTAAAAGCAAATTACAATCAAATGAAAATAAACTATTCTAGATGATTCTTGTGGCCTTGATTTGGTGTTGTTGATGGGCCTTACTTGCTTGAAGGGTAGAGTGACATAATTGATCCAAAAAGGATAATGATCCATTAAACTACACTCAAACGTTGCACCCCCCTTTCTTGAGTCGTCACTTTGTTCTCTTGTCAACCTTGCCAATTTGATGCCAAATATAGACTATTATACCTCGTTGGAAAGCTATGGATGTCAGCTTTCTAACGCAACTGGAAGCATTTCAATTGGATCTCTATAGCTCAAGTTATGCTTGATTGAAGGTGACAAGGTTGCTGGTTGGTTTGACAGCGTTTAAGCCAACGTTTAAGTCACTTAACCGTGCTCGAAAATGCCAATTTTGGGAGCTCAGTTGCATTGTCCACCCCATACTTCTATACATCGTTGGAAAGCTCTGGATGTCTACTTTCCAATGCAACTGGAAGCGCATCATTTGGAGTTCTACAACTCGAGTTATACTCCATGGAAGGTGAAGAGGTCAGCTGGCCTGATTGCATGTTGGTACTATGCTCTTCTATGCACATTACGGGGCTGTTTTCTCCCTCAATTTTTAGTATCCACCATGCATGCCATATATGCTTGGAAAGCTCTAGATGTCTTCTTTCCAATGCATTTTGAATCACCTCATTTGAAGTTTTGTAGCTCATGTTATTTATGTTTGAAGAAGGCATGGTCAAGCTGTTCCATATAACACATTTAAGCTCCAATTTAAGCTTAAACTGGAGCTTAAACGCTGGCACTCCCTGGAGGCACAAGCTCGAGCACGTTTAAGCTTCAGTTTAAGGTTAAACTGAAGCTTAAACGTGGAAATGGAAGAAGGCAACCCTGGAGGAGAATGTCGAACACGTTTAAGCTCCAGTTTAAGGTTAAACTGGAGCTTAAACGTGGAGTGGCTCCCTGATGCATTTCATTTCTGGCGTTTAACTTCCAGTTTAAGGTTAAACTGGAGGTTAAACGCCACTTTCAGCTTTCATGATTTTGGCGTTTAATGCTCCAGTTTAAGCTTAAACTGGAGCTTAAACTGGAGCTTAAACTCCACATGTGATATTCAAGCTTCCTTTATTGATTTTGTTGCTTCCTTGCCTAACCTCTTCTTCCCTGAAATCATCCAAACAACTGCATCAAAGTCTTGCAAAATTTCATGAGAATTCTTCCATTCATAGCATTCAAGGAATATAACTAAAAACTCATGGAATTTGCATCAAAATCTTCATGTTTGAATGATTTAAGACAAGCATGACTATTTGGCCCAAATGATTACTTAAGGCTCAAGAAAATGCATAAAACAACTAAAAATAAAAGAAAAAGGCTAGTGAAACTAGCCTAAGATGCCTTGGCATCACAACACCAAACTTAATCCTTGCTTGTCCCCAAGCAAGTTCTGAATTATTTGAGAAGAAAGAATGAAACAGAAAGTAAATTCATTAGCCATATCAGTAAGTAATTGACATTGATTAATGGGGTGTTCAAGCAGAAAGTTGTTGCAGCATCACTTTATTGTTTCTTAGGTAAGAATGTCACTTTTTATGTTTCCACTAAAACACTGCTATGGCCTCTTGTTATTCACATATCCTTGGCAAGTTTCTTTTCTTTGTTTTTCTTTTTCTTTGAGCTTATTTGCTCCTTGTTGCTCAGTGTCATGTGTTGCACAAGCTTTTGACATTTCTTATCAGTGCTCACACATATCCACCACAGGCATTTTAGTTCACATTTCTTCTTGAGACATTGGTGCCCAGCACCTCTTTGTGTGACTAAATGTTTTGTATTTAGGTTGCTCTTGATAATGGACTTTTGGTTGATAATCCCGGGTTAGTTAACCCAAGTTACCAAGTGTTGAAACACTCCTCAGAACCTATTCATCCAAGCATATCCTTAATACATAAACACCACAGGCATTTGTCTCAGAAGTTCAAACCATTGGTGCCTAGCTTATTTTCTCAATTTTTTTTTGCTTTTTGGTTGCCCTTTTTCAGTGGCTTTTTCTTCTTCTTTTTCTTTCTTTTTCATGGCCAAAGACATTTATTCATCAAGATCCATAGACAGCATCCTAATTTCCACTAAAAGTGACAATTCTAACTTTATTTCTTAGTGAGCTGACTATTCAATCAAACATGCATACCACCACTTAATCTTATTTGATTTATTACCAAATGGAATTGAGTTACTTTTGTTCAAACATTTCTTTTATTTTTGGAAACAGAACAAGCAGGGCAAGCATACATTTAAGCAAGTGAAGTTTATCCAGACACTTAGACTATCACTTATTTGGAAATTAAACAAACAGAGAAACAAAAACTGCAATGACTCAAACTTAAAGCAGGGGTGCATGCAAACTTCCAATATCAGCAATTCACAGTACAAGCAATTAAGTGACAATACAACCTTTTAGCATCTTCTTTGTTGTTCATCATCCTTCCTAGCCTTGGTGTTCTCTTTGATGATGATGTATATTCCTTCTATGAGATTGATTGTCTTCCTGCAAAGCTATTAGAAGTTGCTTGTTCCCCAAGCACTTTGAGAATTGTTTAGCATGCATGTATGTTTGTAGGCCTCTGAACTTAGATTGGTGTGTGAACACCAAACTTAGTTCCTTGCCATATGCAGCAATTTGGATCATATGCAGAAAACCTCATGTGCTTTTATTAAGAAAATAACTATGAACTGGAAAAAGAAACTATGAACTAGAAATTAAACTATTGTTTAAGTAGTTTCCCTGATTGGTTGGAGCTAGTGACTAGTCATGCTGAGGTAGAAATGTGCTTTTAATGAAGTTTTTGGTGGAACAACAAACTTAGAATCTCACATTCACCCTTGAATTGTTTTGGTGTGCAACACCAAACTTAGCTCCTTGCAATACAGATAAATCTACTTAACTCTTTTATTGAAATAACTAGAAAAGAAAAACTACCTTGGGTTGGGTTGCCTCCCAACAAGCGCTCGTTTACTGTCATTAGCTTGACATGCTGTTCCTGACTTTCTTCCTCTTCCTCCAGTTTGTTAAGAGGAATGACTTCAAGTGGATAAAGGAGCTAGTTAGTGCCCCTTGTTGTGAATGCCTCTTTCCAGCAAACTTTCCCTTGTGATTGGCTTGAGTGAACTTGCTTGTTGGCTCAGGAGTTGGATTGTTCTTCGACCTTCTCTTCTTCATGGATATGGTCCTTTGTTTCTCGGTCAAAATCCTCATTTTGGTGCATGTTTCTACTGCCTTCACATCCTTGATCTCAGAACTTGGTTGTTGTTGGACAGTTGGAGTATCCTGTTCATCAAAAGCTTCCTGAATTTGTGGTTCAATAAACCCTTCCTCTTTGCAACTCTCTGTTTCATTGGAGTGTGATCTCCCTTGATTGACTTTCTCCCTTTCTTGTTCTTCTGATTCCTCCCTTGGGTTTGCCGGTTTGGGTGGTTTTTCCAACCTTGGTTGTAAGTGTTGGAGTGTGGATCATATGGTTGCCTTTGTTGATTTCCCACATAGTTGGCCTCTTCCCAATCACCTCCTTCAGTGCTTACTTCCTCTTGATCTTGTGTGTGTATTGCAGCCACTTGATTTGTGTCTAATTTCCTGGTGAGCTCTGCTAGTTGCTTGGCAAACACCTTGTTCTGGGCTAGAATTGTATCAACATGGTTCAGCGCCATGACTCCCTTAGTGTTGTGTCTCTCTGAAGCATAGTAGTACTCATTCTCAGCCACTGTCTCAATCACTTCAATGGCTTCTTCCACAGTCTTCTTCCTGTTCAATGAACCTCCTGATGAATGGTCTACAGCCTTCCTTGATTCATAAGAGAGTCCTTCATAGAAAATATGCAATTGCACCCAGTCATGGAACATGTCTGGTGGGCATCTCCTTGTCAAATCCTTGAACCTCTCCCATGCCTCGTAGAGAGTTTCACCATCTTGTTGTCTAAAAGTTTGAACCTCAGATCGAAGCCTATTGACCTTTTGTGGGGGGTAGAAACGTGCCAGAAACTTGCTTTCCACCTCATCCCAGGTTGTTAGGCTCCCCCTTGGGAATGATTCCAGCCACTTAGCTGCCTTGTCCCTAAGTGAAAATGGGAACAAGAGCAGTTTATAGGCATCTTCCTGGACTCCATTGGACTTCACAGTGTCGCAAATTCTCAGGAATTTTGTGAGATGTTGGTTTGGATCTTCATTAGCACTCCCACCAAATGAACAATGATTCTCCACCAGTGATATTAGCTGTGGTTTGAGTTCAAAATTGTTGGCCTGAATGGGTGGTTTCTGAATGCTGCTACCACAATTCCCAGAGGTTGGGTTTATGTATGAACCAAGAACCCTCCTCTCGGGAATGGCATTGTTTCCATCAGCTCTCTCATGGTTGTGAACTTCTCTATCCATGTTGAGATCTAGAGCTTCCTCAAAATTGTCCTCAGATTCTCCTTCAGATTCTTCTTCTCCCAGTACTCTCTTCCCTCTTGCTTCCCTTCTACGTCTATGAAGGGTCCTCTCTGGTTCGGTATATGGAGGAGAGAACAGGCAACAAACAAGTGAAATACTCTTGGTTAATGGAAGAGTATGGTTAGAGCAGTTGAGGAATTAATTCAAATAGTTAGTGAGTCAGTGAGTTAGTTGCTTGAATTTAAAGGCATAAAGAAAGAAAACAAGTAACAGAGTGCAGAAATTAAAATTCAACAAGTAACTTGAACTAAATTATCAAAACAAAAAAAATGCTCAATCTAGTTAACTTCCAATTTGAGAATTGTCAATCGAAAACCAATCCCCGGCAACGGCGCCATAAACATGATGCTGCATACACTTGATATGCTACGATTTAGGAAATTGCACGATTGGCAAAATTCCTTCCGGCAAGTGCACCGGTTATCGTCAAGTAAAAACTCACAATAGAGTGAGGTCGAATCCCACAAGGATTGGTTGAGTGAGCAATTCGGATTAGAAGTATGTTCTAGTTGAGCGGAATCAAGATTTAGATGAGAATTGCGGAATGTAAAATTGCATGAATTAAAGAGCGAGAAGCTAAATTGCTGAAATTAAAAGGGATGGGGGTGATTGCATGAATTTAATTGCAGAATGTAAGAGAAAGTGGTAGATCAGAAATGGGGAATTCATTGGGTTTCAGGAGATATTGAGATCTCCGAATCAAAACGTTTTATCCCTTCCTCAATCAATGCATTCATTGAATTTTGCTTGGCAATCTTATATGATTGGATCCCAATCCCTTGGCTCACCAATTCTCTCTAAAAACAAACAAATTCCCAATCCCTTGGTTTAAATGTTCATAAGAAGAGATGATGCTCGATCACTGATTATACCACACAGTTTCATGAACCACAATTTGGTAGGATTACATGTAACAATATCCATCCAAATCCCAATCCAATTCACTATGAGAAAGCTTCTCTAGCATGAATCCTCCATTCCTTTCCCAAGGTTCCGAAGGATTCCAATTATGGGTAGTTTCTTTCCCAAGACAACTACCCAATGGAATTAGATCGAGAAGCTTTCTAACAATATTCAAGAGAAAAGATTGAAGAAGAAGATAAAACTATTATTGATTCATTGAATTACAATAGAGCTCCCTAACCCAATGAAAGGGGTTTAGTGAGTCATAGCTCTGAATTCAATTACAAAATATGAAAAGTAGCCAAATGATTTCCCCTCCTCCAGTCCCTTTCAAATGCAGAAACTAAGGCCTTTAAATAGGCTCCCTAAATTACAAAATGAAAATGAAATTAAAAGCAAATTACAATCAAATGAAAATAAACTATTCTAGATGATTCTTGTGGCCTTGATTTGGTGTTGTTGATGGGCCTTGCTTGCTTGAAGGGTAGAGTGACATAATTGATCCAAAAAGGATAATGATCCATTAAACTACACTCAAACGTTGCACCCCCCTTTCTTGAGTCGTCACTTTGTTCTCTTGTCAACCTTGCCAATTTGATGCCAAATATAGACTATTATACCTCGTTGGAAAGCTATGAATGTCAGCTTTCTAACGCAACTGGAAGCACCTCAATTGGATCTCTATAGCTCAAGTTATGCTTGATTGAAGGTGACAAGGTTGCTGGTTGGTTTGACAGCGTTTAAGCCAACGTTTAAGTCACTTAAACGTGCTCGAAAATGCCAATTTTGGGAGCTCAGTTGCATTGTCCACCCCATACTTCTATACATCGTTGGAAAGCTCTGGATGTCTACTTTCCAATGCAACTGGAAGCGCATCATTTGGAGTTCTACAACTCGAGTTATACTCCATGGAAGGTGAAGAGATCAGCTGGCCTGATTGCATGTTGGTACTATGCTCTTCTATGCACATTACGGGGCTGTTTTCTCCCTCAATTTTTAGTATCCACCATGCATGCCATATATGCTTGGAAAGCTCTAGATGTCTTCTTTCCAATGCAGTTTGAATCACCTCATTTGGAGTTTTGTAGCTCAAGTTATTTATGTTTGAAAAAGGAATGGTCAAGCTGTTCCATATAACACGTTTAAGCTCCAGTTTAAGCTTAAACTGGAGCTTAAACGCTGGCACTCCCTGGAGGCACAAGCTCGAGCACGTTTAAGCTTCAGTTTAAGGTTAAACTGAAGCTTAAACGTGGAAATGGAAGAAGGCAACCCTGGAGGAGAATGTCGAACACGTTTAAGCTCCAGTTTAAGGTTAAACTGGAGCTTAAACGTGGAGTGGCTCCCTGATGCATTTCATTTCTGGCGTTTAACTTCCAGTTTAAGGTTAAACTGGAGGTTAAACGCCATTTTCAACTTTCATGATTTTGGCGTTTAATGCTCTAGTTTAAGCTTAAACTGGAGCTTAAACTGGAGCTTAAACTGGAGCTTAAACTCCACATGTGATATTCAAGCTTCCTTTATTGATTTTGTTGCTTCCTTGCCTAACCTCTTCTTCCCTGAAATCATCCAAACAACTGCATCAAAGTCTTGCAAAATTTCATGAGAATTCTTCCATTCATAGCATTCAAGGAATATAACTAAAAACTCATGGAATTTGCATCAAAATCTTCATGTTTGAATGATTTAAGACAAGCATGACTATTTGGCCCAAATGATTACTTAAGGCTCAAGAAAATGCATAAAACAACTAAAAATAAAAGAAAAAGGCTAGTGAAACTAGCCTAAGATGCCTTGGCATCAATAAGCAATAACAAAAGGATTCTTACCTTCACGCTGAGCTAGCGCTGCTCCTACTGCATGGTTGGAAGCATCGCACATGATTTCAAACGGCTGGCTCCAGTCTGGTCCTCTCACAATTGGAGCTTGAGTCAGGTCGGTCTTCAGCTTATCAAACGTTTGTTTGCAATCCTCACTGAACTCGAACTCAATATCCTTCTGCAGTAATCTGGATAAGGAAAGTGCTACCTTACTAAAGTCCTTAATAAATCTCCTGTAAAAACCTGCATGGCCAAGGAACAAACGGACTTCCCTCACAGAAGAGGGGTAAGGCAAACTAGAAATAACATCCACCTTTGCTGGATCTATAGAAATGCCAGTATTAGATACAACATGTCCAAGTACAATCCCTTATTTTACCATAAAATGACATTTTTCAAAATTTAATACAAGGTTTGTATTGACACATCTATCTAATACTCTAGATAACCCATCTAAGAAAAGGCTAAAAGAATCACCATAAACGCTAAAATCGTCCATGAAAACTTCCATACAGTTCTCAATCAGATCAGAGAAAAGACTCATCATGCACCTTTGAAAAGTGGCTGGTGCATTGCACAGGCCAAAGGGCATTCTCTTGTAAGCATAAGTCCCAAAAGGACATGTAAAGGTAGTCTTTTCTTGATCTTTAGGAGCTATATGAATCTGGAAATAGCCTGTGTAACCATCTAAAAAGCAATAATGTGATTTACCTGATAGGCGATCCAGCATTTGATCAATGAATGGAAGAGGGTAGTGATCCTTACGAGTAGCTTGGTTGAGACGCCTGTAATCAATGCAGACCCTCCAGGCGTTCTGTACTCTGGTTGCTATGAGCTCTCCATGCTCATTCTTCACTGTAGTGACTCCAGACTTCTTGGGCACCACTTACACTGGGCTCACCCATTCACTGTCTGAGATAGGGTAGATAATACCTGCCTCTAATAGTTTGGTCACTTCCTTCTTGACAACATCTAAAATAGTGGGGTTCAGTCTTCTTTGGGGTTGACGAACAGGTCTT
This sequence comes from Arachis stenosperma, assembly GCF_014773155.1. NCBI lineage: Eukaryota > Viridiplantae > Streptophyta > Magnoliopsida > Fabales > Fabaceae > Arachis > Arachis stenosperma. The sequence continues at coordinate 90,180,082 of NC_080380.1, forward strand.
GCTACTTCTTCTAAAAATATCCTATGCTCACAAACTTGAGGGTTGATGCCTACTATGTCTGCTAAACTCCACCCAATTGCTTTCTTGTGCTTCCTCAGCACACTAAGTAACTGCTCTTCCTGTTTAGGAGTGAGGTCCTGTGCAATGATAACTGGAAACTTCCGCTGGTCCTCAAGGTAAGCATATTTGAGGTGTGGAGGGAGGAGTTTCAATTCCAACTTCTGGTCATGGTCTCGCTCTGGATTATCTGGAACTGGTGGTAGTGGTAGAGTACCTGCATTGTCCTCGGAATTCCCCACATTTGGACCTTGTCCTATGTACTTATCCTCAAACTCTTCTTGGTGAATCTTAGCTACGGTTTCATCTATGATGTCACACTGGAAGATAGAACGATTTACTGGAGGGTTGTTTGTGACTCCATTCAGATTGAAGATTACCATTCGGCCATCTATTTCAAAAGAGTATGTTCTTGAAAAAGCATCCAATTTGAATTTTGATGTCTTCAGGAATGGTCTCCCAAGTAGGATTGATGATGGCTTATTTGAGTCATTATGGGCCATCTCCAAGATATAAAAATTAGTGGGGAATGTGAGCTCTTTAATGTTCACTAAAACGTCTTCAGCAACTCCAGCCACTATAATAATGCTTTTATCTGCTAACACAAAATGAGCTGCCGACCTTTTTAAGGGAGGGAGCCTCAAAACATCATATACAAATAAAGGCATTATACTAACACATGCTCCTAAATCACACATGCAATCATAAATTACTATACCACCAATAGTACAACTAACTATACAAGGACCTCGGTCACTACACTTTTCAAGTAAATTTCCCATTAAAGCAGATATAGAACTTCCTAAAGGAATAGTTTCTAATTCATTAATTTTGTCTTTATCTATGCACAAATCTTTCCGAAACTTTGCATATTTAGGTATCTGTTGAATAACATCAAAAAGGGGAACAGTTACCTCAACCTTTTTGAAGATTTCTACCATTTTGGGATCGGGTTCCAACTGCTTCCTGGGCTTCCTTGCAAGTTGTGGAAATGGAATGGGAGTGGTGTTTTCTGCAGTGTCGGCGCCATTTGGTGCTTCCTCTTGTGGTTGAGCTTCTTCTTCTTCAGCTATGTCCTGTATGTCCTCCTCCTCTTCAACATCTTCTATTTCTACTACCTCTTCAGCTGAGGCGTGTTTTGGTGGGCCTGGCTCCTCCTGATTCCTCTCCTGCAGTGTGGTTCCAGACCTTAGGGTGATGGCATTAATGCCACCCTTTGGGTTGGGTAATGGTTGAGAGGGGAGTCCACCAGAGCTTGAGGACTGGTTGTTGGAGTTGTTCATTGACCCAATCTGTGAGACAAGGGCTTGCAAAGTAGAATTCAAACTATTCAGAGTAGAAGTAAGGTTGTTTTCCATGGCCTGTTGTCTCCGATCAATGGCTTGTAGTAATTCATCATTAGGAGATGAAGAGGGGTAAGTGATCTGAGAGGTCTGTTAAGATGCTTGAGGCTATCTTAAATGAGGTGCTCTGTAGGACTGATTCTGATTCTGCTGCCTAAAATTGTTATTGTTATTCCACCTCTGATTTCCATTATTATCCATGCCTCCTCTGTTATAATTGTCCCTCCAACCCTGGTTAGAATTGTCTCTCCAACCTTGGTTAGAGTTATCCTGCCATCCTTGGTTATAGTTACCACCTTGATTGTACCCTTGATTGGGGCGGTCATGAAAGTTATGAGTGGCTGCTACAGTATTATCTTCTGGTTGGAGTTGCAGACATTCATCGGTATAGTGACTGTAATCTGCACAGATTTCGCACACTCTTTGTGGAGCCAACTGCTGGCTGTGCTATGGTGGAGAAGGCTGAACTTGCTGAGGTTATTGTTGATTCAGTTGCATCGGCTTCAGCAAGTTAGTCATTTCACATAAGTTCTGAGCCGTAGCAGTAGTCTATTTACTAGTGGATACCTCTGCAACAGCTCTTGACCGACTTTGTCTCTGCCAATGATTCCTAGTAGAGTCAGCTAAGTCGCTGATCAATTGCCATGCTTCTTCCGTAGTCTTGTACTTTTTCATAAAACCATTGCTAGCACCTTCCTGTGTGGTCCTATCTTGAGATTTCAAACCCTATGTAAAGTAACCGAGAAACACTATCTTGTCAATCATATGATGGGGGCATTGCGTCTCGAAGATTATTAAAGCGTTCCAAGTATTCATAGAGGGTCTCAGATTCATCCTGAACGATCATAGACATGTCCTTCCTCAGCTTATCGGCAACTTCAGCTGGAAAGAATTTATCCAGAAACTCTCTCCTAAGTGTATCCCAGTTGGAAACAGTTGTTACTGGTTGAGTGTAATACCACTCTCTTGCCTTTCCCTCCTGGTGCACGAAATTGCAATCACACTTTTGCAATCCCGCACAACTAACCAGCAAGTGCACTGGGTCGTCCAAGTAATACCTTGCGTGAGCAAGGGTCGATCCCACGGAGATTGTCGGCTTGAAGCAAGCTATGGTTATCTTGTAAATCTTAGTCAGGATATCAGAAATTATCAGGATTGATTGTGAAAAGCAAAAGAACATGAAATAGGTACTTGTTTTGCAGTAATGGAGAATAGGTTGAGGCTTTGGAGATGCTCCATCTTCTGAATCTCTGCTTTCCTACTGTCTTCTTCATCAAACACGCAAGGCTCCTTCCATGGCAAGCTGTATGTAGGGTTTCACCGTTGTCAGTGGCTACCTCCCATCCTCTCAGTGAAAACGTTCCTATGCTCTGTCACAGCATGGATAATCATCTGTCGGTTCTCGGTCAGGCCGGAATAGAATCCATTGATTCTTTTGCGTCTGTCACTAACGCCCCGCCTGCTAGGAGTTTGAAGCACGTCACAGTCATTCAGTCATTGAATCCTACTCAGAATACCACAGACAAGGTTTAGACCTTCCGGATTCTCTTGAATGCTGCCATCAGTTCTAGCTTATACCACGAAGATTCCGGTTAAAGAATCCAAGAGATATCTACTCAATCTAAAGTAGAACAGGGGTGGTTGTCAGGCACATGTTCATAGTTGAGAATGATGATGAGTGTCATGGATCATCACATTCATCCGGGTTAAGAACAAGTAATATCTTAGAATGGAAGCAAGCATGATTGAATGAAAAACAGTAGTAATTGCATTAATCCATCAAGACACAGCAGAGCTCCTCACCCCCAACCATGGGGTTTAGAGACTCATGCCGTGGAAGGTACACAAAGAAACGTGTAAAGTGTCATGAGGTACAGATACAATGTCAAAAGATCCTATTAATAGTAGACTAGTAACCTAGGGTGTACAGAAATGAGTAAATGACGTAAAAATCCACTTCTGGGTCCACTTAGTGTGTGCTTGGGCTGAGCAGTGAAGCATTTTCGTGTAGAGACCTTTTCTGGAGTTAAACGCCAGCTTTCATGCCAGTTTGGGCGTTTAACTCCAAGTTTTATGCCAGTTCCAGCGTTTAACGCTGGAATTCCTGAGGGTGATTTGCCACGCCGGTTTGGGCCATCAAATCTTGGGCAAAGTATGGATTATCATATATTGCTGGAAAGCCCAGGATGTCTACTTTCCAACGCCGTTGAGAGCGCGCCAATTGGGCTTTTGTAGCTCCAGAAAATCCACTTCGAGTACAAGGAGGTCAGAATCCAACAGCATCTGCAGTCCTTTTCAGTCTCTGAATCAGATTTTTTGCTCAGAACCTTCAATTTCAGTCAGAAAATACCTGAAATCACAAAAAAACACACAAACTCATAGTAAAGTCCAGAAAAGTGAATTTTAACTAAAAACTAATAAAAATATACTAAAAACTAACTAAAAGATACCAAAAACATACTAAAAACAATGCCAAAAAGGGTACAAATTATCCGCTCATCACAACACCAAACTTAAATTGTTGCTTGTCCCCAAGCAACTGAAAATCAAAATAGAATAAAAAGAAGAGAATATACTATAGACTCCAAAATATCAAAGAAACATAGTTCCAATTAGATGAGCGGGACTAGTAGCTTTTTGCCTCCGAACAGTTTTGGCATCTCACTCTATCCTTTGAAGTCCAGAATGATTGGCATCTATGAGAACTCAGAACTCAGATAGTATTATTGATTCTCCTAGTTAAGTATAATGATTCTTGAACATAGCTAGTGTATGAGTCTTGGCTGTGGCCCAAAGCACTCTGTCTTCCAGTATTACCACCGGATACATACATGCCACAGACACATAATTGGGTGAACCTTTTTAGATTGTGACTCAGCTTTGCTAGAGTCCCCAATTAGAGGTGTCCAAGGTTCTTAAGCACACTCTTTTTGCCTTGGTTCACAACTTTATTTCTTTCTTTTTCTTTTTCTTCTCTTTCTTTTTCTTTTTTTTTCGAATTTTTTTTTTTTTTGCTTTTTCTTGCTTCAAGAATCAATTTAATGATTTTTCAGATCCTCAATAACAGTTCTCTTTCTCCTCATTCTTTCAAGAGCCAACGATTTTAACATTCTCAAAACAACAAATTCAAAAGACATATGCACTGTTCAAGCATTCATTCAGAAAACAAAAAGTATTGTCACCACATCAAGCTAATTCAACTAGTTTCAAGGATGAATTTCAAAATCCTGTACTTCTTGTTCTTTTGTGATTAAAGCATTTTTTCATTTAAGAGAGGTGATGGATTCATAGGACATTCATAGCTTTAAGGCATAAACTTCAAATTTTATTAATTATGAATCAAGACTCAGAAAATAAATATAAGATGAAACTAAAAATAGAAAAAAAAAAACAAAACAAAAAAACGAAAAAAATAGGCTCCTAATGATAGAGGTTTTCACAGAGTTAGGACTCAACAACCTTGATTTTGAGAAGTGGATGCTCCCTCAGCTTGAGAGGAGAGCTTTTGGCGTTTCATCTCTTGGAGTTCACGCCCCTGCTTCTCTTGTTCCTTCAGCAATTTGCAGAGCATGCAGTTCTGATTCTGCTGTTCTTCCTTAAGTTGCTCCATAGTCTCTTGCAACTTGTTGATGGACGATGCTTCTAAGCTGGCCCAGTAGCCAATTTCAGGGAATTCAGGGAGGAACTCCTGCGCCCTCCTTTTGATAGAGTTGTCTTGCACTTGTCCTTCCATTGACTTCTTGGTGATTGGGTGTTCAATGGGTATGAATTCATCTACTCCCATTTTTACCCCAGCCTCTTTACAGAGCAAGGAGATCAAGCTTGGGTAAGCCAGTTTGGCTTCAGTGGAATTCTTATTTGCAATTGTGTAGATCTCACAAGCAATCACATGATGAACCTCCACTTCTTTTCCAAGCATAATGCAATGAATCATCACTGCTCTCTTGATAGTTACCTCAGAACGGTTGCTAGTGGGCAGTATGGAACGCCTAATAAAGTCTAGCCAACCTCTTACAATTGGTTTGAGGTCTCCCCTCTTGAGTTGGTTTGGGACACCCTTAGAATTGGTTATCCACTTAGTTTCAGGGAGGCATATGTCCTCTAGAACTTGATCCAACCCTTTATCTGCTCTCACCATTCTCGTATTAAAGGAGTCAGGATCATCTTGCAGTTGAGGTAAATTGAAGATTTCTCTTATTTTGTCCAGATGGAAGTACATAACTTTCCCTCTGACCATGGTTCTGTAGGTATGGTAAGCGGTTCCAGTCATTCTCTGCTTATCTGTCAGCCACAGTTTTGAGTAGAATTTCTGAACCATGTTCCTTCCAACCTTTGTCTCAGGATTGGTTAGAACTTCCCATCCTCTGTTTCGAATTTGCTCTTGGATCCCCGGATATTCATCTTCTTTCAGATCAAATTTTACTTCCGGGATCACTGACCTCAGACCCATTATTTTGTGATAATGGTCTTCATGTTCTTTGGTTAAGAACTTCTCTTGATTCCAAAGATTCTTTGGATTATTCTCTTTCTTGCCTCTTAAATTGGTTTGTTTTCCCTTAGGAGCCATGATATTGATGAATCTTGGCTTAGTGATCACGGAAAAGCACACCAAACTTAGAGGTTTGCTTGTCCCCAAGCAAAAGAAAGGAAAGAAGAGAGAGAGAGGAGCAAATTCGAATGGTGTGGGCAATGAGGGGCCGAACGTGTTCTTATAAGGGGGGGAGGAAGGAGATTTTGAAAAAAATAAGAAGAGATTTGAAAAGATATGGAGAGAATTTGAAAAAAGGGTGAGTTTTTGAAGAAGATTTGGGATTAATTTGAGATAGATTTGAAGAATGGTTTTGATTTGTGAAGATTTGAGAGTGAATGATGAAAGGTTGAAGTGCATTTATGTAGAATAGTATGGGTAATAAAAGGAAAGTTTGAAAAAATTTGAGTTGAAAACGAAATTGTGGTCCCCCCACCTTTCTGGCGTTAAACGCCCAGAATGGCACCCATTCTGGCGTTTAACGCCCATTTGATGCCCCTTTTGGGCGTTTAACGCCCAGCCAGGTGCCCTGGCTGGCGTTAAACGCCAGAATCCTTTATCACTGGCATTTTTCTAAACGCCCAGGATTCTGCACACCTGGCGTTAAACGCCCAGAATGGTGCCCATTCTGGCGTTTAACGCCCAAAATGGCACCATTCCTGGCGTTAAACGCCCAGAATGGTACCCTTCTGGCGTTTAACGCCCAAAATGCCCCTTACTGGCGTTTTTTTTTTCGCCAGTAAGCTCTTTTTCTCTGCTTTTTGAGCTGAATCCTTCTGTAACTCTGTGAATTCCTTCATTTTTATACTTGCCTCTGTAAAAACAAATCATATAGCCTCCTAATGACTGGGTTGCCTCCCAGCAAGTGCTTCTTTACTGTCTTTAGCTGGACCTTTACTGAGACTCACTCAAGTCTCAGTTTTGAGCATTCCTGCTCAAAATTGCTTTCAAGATAATGCTTGATTCTCTGTCCATTAACAATGAACTTTTTGTCAGAATCAATATCCTGAAGCTCAACATATCCATATGGTGACACTCCTGTGATCACATACGGACCCCTCCATCGGGATTTGAGTTTTCCTGGAAACAATTTGAGCCTGGAGTTGAAGAGCAGAACTTTTTGTCCTGGCTCAAAGACTCTGGTTGACAACTTCTTGTCATGCCACTTCTTTGCCTTTTCCTTATAAATTTTTGCATTTTCAAAGGCATTGAGTCTGAACTCCTCTAGCTCATTTAACTGGAGCAATCTTTTTTCACCAGCTAACTGAGCATCCATGTTTAGGAATCTGGTTGCCCAGTAGGCTTTATGTTCCAGTTCCACGGGCAGATGACAGGCCTTCCCATACACCAGTTGGTATGGAGAGGTTCCTATAGGAGTCTTGAATGCTGTTCTGTATGCCCACAGAGCATCATCCAAGCTCTTTGCCCAATCCTTTCTTCGGGCTATCACAGTCCGTTCTAGGATTCTTTTTAGCTCTCTGTTAGAGACTTCAGCTTGCCCATTTGTCTGTGGATGATACGGAGTTGCCACTTTATGGCTGATTCCATATCTAACCATAGCAGAGTATAGCTGTCTATTGCAGAAATGAGTGCCCCCATCACTGATTATACTCTGGGAACACCAAACCTGCTGAAGATGTGTTTCTGGAGGAATTTCAGCACGGTCTTGGTATCATTAGTGGGTGTAGCAATTGCTTCTACCCACTTAGATACGTAGTCCCTGCCACCAGAATGTAAGTGTTTGAGTATGATGGTGGGAATGGACCCATGAAGTCAATTCCCCATACATCAACAATTCTATCTCTAATATCCCTTGTTGAGGCATGGCATATCCGTGAGGCAAGTTACCAGCTCTTTGGCAACTGTCACAGTTACGCACAAACTCTCGGGAATCTTTATAGAGAGTAGCCAGTAGAAGCCACACTGGAGGACCTTAGTGGCTGTTCGCTCACTTCCAAAATGTCCTCCATACTGTATCCATGGCAATGCCATAGGATCCTTGTGCTTCTTCTCTGGGTACACATCTGCGGATCACTCCGTCAGCACATCTCTTAAAGAGATATGGTTCATCCCAGAGGTAGTACTTGGCATCTGAAATTAATTTCTTTCTTTGCACACTGCTGTACTCCTTGGGTATGAACCTCACAGCTTTATAATTTGCAATATCTGCAAACCAAGGAGCTTCCTGAATGGCAAAGAGTTGCTCATCTGGGAAAGTCTCGGAGATCTCAGTAGAAGGGAGGGACGCCCCAGCTACTGGTTCTATTCGGGACAGATGATCGGCTACTTGATTCTCTGTCCCTTTTCTGTCTCTTATTTCTATATCAAACTCTTGCAGAAGCAACACCCATCTTATTAATCTGGGTTTTGAATCCTGCTTTGTGAGTAAGTATTTAAGAGCAGCATGGTCAGTGTACACAATCACTTTGGATCCCACTAGATAAGATCTAAATTTGTCAATGGCATAAACCACTGCAAGTAATTCTTTTTCTGTGGTTGTGTAATTCTTCTGTGCATCATTTAGAACACGGCTAGCATAATAAATGACGTGCAGAAGTTTGTTATGCCTCTGTCCCAACACTGCACCAATGGCATGATCACTGGCATCACACATTAACTCAAATGGCAATGTCCAATCTGGTGCAGAGATGACTGGTGCTGTGACCAGCTTAGCTTTCAGGGTCTCAAACGCCTGCTGACACTGTGTGCCAAACACAAATGGTGTGTCAACAGCTAGCAGGTTACTCAGAAGTTTTGCAATTTTCGAAAAATCCTTTATAAACCTTCTGTAAAATCCTGCATGCCCCAGAAAGCTTCTGATTGCCTTAACAATTGCAGGTGGTGGTAATTTTTCAATTACCTCTACCTTTGCCTTATCCACCTCTATTCCCTTGTTTGAAATTTTGTGCCCAAGGACAATTCCTTCAGTCACCATAAAGTGACATTTCTCCCAGTTTAAAACCAGGTTAGTCTCTTGGCATCTTTTCAGACAAGTGATAGGTGGTTAAGACAGGAGCTGAATGAGTCTCCATATACTGAGAAGTCATCCATGAAGACTTCCAGAAATTTCTCTACCATATCTAAGAAGATAGAGAGCATGCACCTCTGAAAGGTTGCAGGTGCATTGCACAGACCAAAAGGCATCCTTCTGTAGGCAAACACGCCAGAAGGGCAGGTAAATGCCGTTTTCTCTTGGTCCTGAGGATCTACTGCAATTTGGTTGTAGCCTGAATAGCCATCCAAAAAGCAGTAATAATCATGACCAGCTAGTCTTTCTAGCATTTGGTCTATGAATGGTAAAGGGAAATGATCCTTTCTGGTGGCTGTATTGAGCCTTCTGTAGTCAATACACATACGCCACCCTGTAACTGTTCTTGTAGGAACCAGTTTATTTTTTTCATTATAAACCACTGTCATGCTTCCCTTTTTGGGGACAACTTGGACAGGGCTCACCCAGGGGCTATCAGAAATAGGATAAATAATCCCAGCCTCTAGTAATTTAGTGACCTCTTTCTGCACTACCTCCTTCATGGCTGGATTTAGCCTCCTTTGTGGTTGGACCACTGGTTTGGCATTATCCTCCAACAGGATCTTGTGCATGCATCTAGCTGGGCTAATACCCTTGAGATCACTTATGGACCACCCAAGAGCTGTCTTGTGTGTCCTTAGCACATGAATCAGTGCTTCCTCTTCCTGTGGATTTAAAGCAGAGCTTATAATCACTGGAAAAGTTTCACCCCCTCCCAGAAATGCATATTTCAGGGATGGTGGTAGTGGTTTGAGTTCAGGTTTGGGAGGCTTATCCTCCTCCTGAGGAATTTTCGAAAATTCCTTTGTCTCCTGTGGTTCTTCTTGATCAGGCTGAGCATCCTTGAAGATGTCTTCAAGCTCTGATTCTAGGCTTTCAGTCATATTGATCTCTTCTACCAGAGAGTCAATAATGTCAGCGCCCATGCAGTCATTTGGTGTGTCTGGATGCTGCATAGTTTTTACAGCATTCAACTTGAACTCATCCTCATTGACTCTCAGGGTTACTTCCCCTCTTTGTACATCAATGAGAGTTCGTCCAGTTGCTAGGAAAGGTCTTCCTAGAATGAGAGTTGCACTCTTGTGCTCCTCCATTTCCAGCACCACAAAGTCATTGGAAAAGGCAAAGGGCCCAAACCTTGACAATCATGTCCTCTATTATGCCTGATGGGTGTTTAATGGAGCCATCAGCAAGTTGGAGGCATATCCTGGTTGGTTTGACTTCTCCAGTCAACCCAAGCTTTCTGATAGTGGATGCAGGTATTAGATTGATGCTTGCTCCAAGATCACATAGGGCTGTCTTGGTGCAAGCACCCTCTAATGTGCATGGTATCATAAAGCTTCCAGGATCTTGAAGCTTTTCTGGTAAGCTTTTCAGAATGACTGCACTGCATTCTTCAGTGAGAAACACTTTTTCAGTTTCTCTCCAATCCTTCTTATGACTTAAGATCTCTTTCATGAACTTAGCATAGGAAGGTATTTGCTCAAGTGCCTCTGCAAACAGAATCTTTATTTCAAGAGTCCTTAGATAGTCTGCAAAGCGGGCAAATTGCTTATCATGTTCTGCTTTGCGGAGTTTCTGAGGATAAGGCATCTTGGCTTGATATTCTTCAACCTTAGATGCTGCAGGTTTATTTCTTACAGAAGTGGTTGAAGAAGCCTTGTTAGAGGGATTACTGTCAGCACTCTCAGGTGTCTGATCTCCCCTTGGCGTCTGAACGCCAGGATTGGGTGGAAAATGGGCGTTTAACGCCAACTTTTCCCCCTTTTCTGGCGTTTGAACGCCAGAACTGGGCAAGGAATGGGCGTTTAACGCCAGCTTTCCTTCCCTTTCTGGCGTTTGAACGCCAATACATTCCTCTCTGGGCTCTTCTGTCCTCAGAGGGATTTTGAACATTGGTTTGGTTATCCTCTGTCAATTGTTCCTTGTTTGGCTTTTTGCTCTTTTGAGCAGTGGTATTCAGTGTTCTCCCACTCCTCAGTTGAACTGCTTGACATTCTTCTGTTATCTGTTTAGATATTTGCTGTTTTGCTTGATTCAACTGCAGTTCTATGTTCTTGTTAGCAACCTTAGTATCATGGAGTATTTCTCTAAATTCTGCTAACTGTTCTGTCATCAGGAGCAATTGTTGATTAAGCTCATTCATCTGTTCTTGAGGATTAGGATCAGTGACTAATGCCTGACTCCTCTTTTGGAACGAACTCATTGCTAGAATATAAGTATTGGTTTCTAGCAACAGTGTCTATAAGCTCTTGAGCTTCTTCAATTGTCTTCCTCATGTGTATAGATCCACCAGCTGAGTGGTCTAAAGACATCTGAGCTTTTTCTGTGAGCCCATAGTAGAAGATGTCTAACTGTACCCACTCTGAAAATATTTCAGAGGGGCATTTTCTAAGCATACCTCTATACCTCTCCCAGGCATTATAAAGGGATTCATTATCCTCTTGTTTAAAGCCTTGGATGTCCAGCCTTAGCTGTGTCATCCTCTTTGGAGGGTAAAAATGATTCAGGAATTTGTCTGATAACTGTTTCCATGTTTTTATGCTTGCTGTAGGTTGGTTATTCAATCACCTTTTAGCTTGATCCTTTACAGCAAATGGAAACAGTAATAGTCTGTAGACATCCTGATCTACCTCTTTATCATGTACTGTGTCAGCAATTTGTAAGAACTGTGCCAGAAACTCAGTAGGTTCTTCCTGTGGAAGACCGGAATACTGGCAGTTTTGCTGCACTATGATAATGAGTTGAGGATTTAGCTCAAAGCTGCTTGCTTTGATGGGAGGTGTACAGATGCTACTCTCCCATGCAGCTGTAATGGGGTTAGCATATGACCCCAGAGTCCTTTTGGACTGATCAATCCTCTTAGGTCCATAATGGACAAAAGGGAAATGATAATGATTGCAAATAGATAAATTTTGTTTTTTTTTTGAATTAAACGAAAAAAAATTAAAATAAAATAAAAGGAAATTAAAAAAATTCGAAAATCAAAAAGAAAACAAATCAAAGCAAATTGAGAACTGAATCAATTAGTTAATTAAAAAGATTTTGAAAAAAAAAAGCAATTAGAAAGATATGATTGAAAAGTTTATGAAAAAGATTGATTTTTGAACAGAGGAAAGAAAAAACCACAAAAAAGACACCAAACTTAAAATTTTTAGAAAATCAAACACTAATTTTCGAAAATTTAAAGAAAAACACAAAGAGGACACCAAACTTAGAATTTTTTGAATCAAAAAGGGACTAAGAACATGCAAAATCATGCAAAATCAAAAAAATTTTAAAAGAAAAACAAAAGCATGCAATTGACACCAAAACTTAAAATATGAAACTAGACTCAACTAAAAGACTCTAAACCAACAAAAAATAAAACAGTCCTAATCTAAGCAACAAGATAAGCCGTCAGTTGTCCAAACTCGAACAATCCCGGCAACGGCGCCAAAAACTTGGTGCACGAAATTGCAATCACACTTTTGCAATCCCGCACAACTAACCAGCAAGTGCACTGGGTCGCCAAGTAATACCTTGCGTGAGCAAGGGTCGATCCCACGGAGATTGTCGGCTTGAAGCAAGCTATGGTTATCTTGTAAATCTTAGTCAGGATATCAGAAATTATCAGGATTGATTGTGAAAAGCAAAAGAACATGAAATAGGTACTTGTTTTGCAGTAATGGAGAATAGGTTGAGGCTTTGGAGATGCTCCATCTTCTGAATCTCTGCTTTCCTACTGTCTTCTTCATCAAACACGCAAGGCTCCTTCCATGGCAAGCTGTATGTAGGGTTTCACCGTTGTCAGTGGCTACCCCATCCTCTCAGTGAAAACGTTCCTATGCTCTGTCACAGCATGGCTAATCATCTGTCGGTTCTCGGTTAGGCCGGAATAGAATCCATTAATTCTTTTGCGTCTGTCACTAACGCCCCGCCTGCTAGGAGTTTGAAGCACGTCACAGTCATTCAGTCATTGAATCCTTGATGAGCGGATAATTTGTATGCTTTTTGGCATTGTTTTTAGTATGCTTTTAGTATCTTTTAGTTAGTTTTTAGTATATTTTTATTAGTTTTTAATTAAAATTCACTTTTCTGGACTTTACTATGAGTTTGTGTGTTTTTCTGTGATTTCAGGTATTTTCTGACTGAAATTGAGGGTCCTGAGCAAAAATCTGATCCAGAGACTGAAAAGGACTGCAGATGCTGTTGGATTCTGACCTCCCTGCACTCAAAGTGG